>NW_004445447.1:2888-3926 GCF_000243295.1 Trichechus manatus latirostris | reverse complement strand
CAGTTTCCTCCTTTGTAAACTGACGAGCCTGGACTAGAAGAGTTTTAATGTTCCTGTCCCTTCCAGCTCTGATATTCTCACCTCCAACATTATTTATTAGATTTGGAGTTCATTTATGACAATCTCCCATGAGGGTGCTCTCTTTCTCTCTCTCTATATATATATACGGGTATGTGTATGTGTGTATGTATACATACATATGTTTAACATGTTTTTGTATGTGTCTGTATAGTTCAAAAGCCTATCTTAATAAATCCTCCATGGCCCTTTAGTCTTTAGAGGGAAGGTAAGGCTGTTTATATTACAAGAACATATTTTATTTGCCCACAGCAGCCAGAGCACAGCATGTTATTTCTATAAATGGGGCATGATGGTGTTTTGTTATGAAATGCCTTTTGATATAGGACAGCCACAGTCCAATGACTTCCAAATATATTTCAGCCTACTGTAAAGAATAAAATGACAGATCTTCTCATGGCCATGGGGCCTGAGCACACATTTCCAGAAACTTGAGGCCATTTATTAAACCCAAACAGAGAAACACTGATTTAATGGTTATAGAGGTATTCACTCAGTTTTGAACCACTCTCCCTCCTCCTCCTCCCGGCCCCTCACATCTAAAGCCCAGCATGAACCAGTCAGCCTGGATAAAAGGAAAAGTGACATACCTGACTGTCTTTTCAAGATAACACACCAGCCCTCCAAGTTCTACGTACCATCCCTGGTCCCCTGAAAATCCCTTAACCTGCTATCCCCTACCTAAAATGCCAATTCATCAGGAGTCTCTTAATTTCCTCTCAAGGACTACCTACCTATGGAACAAACTGCATGGGGGGAAATATTTTAAAAGTAGGAAGAACAATTTAGGGATTGGAGAAACTGACATTGTTTCAAATGCTTTCCTAGTCTCTGGGTCTGTGCAGTCCCATTCTGTGTATATGTCCCAGAGAACTTTTCACACAGGTCCAGAAGGAGGTGACTCACAGTATTCACTGCAATGGTGGTTGTAGTAGCAGGAGTTAGATTCAGTCAGGTGTC
>NW_004445447.1:0-974 GCF_000243295.1 Trichechus manatus latirostris | reverse complement strand
CAACTAAGGCAGACCCCAAGATCCAGGAGACAAAGGCCGGGAAGGAGTTTGGGGAGAAAGATTTCCCTGACTAGCTGTTACAAGAAACAGCTATAGAGAAGAGATTAGCTAGCTATAGAGAAGTCCCCCGGAAGTCACCGACCCAGCAGTGCAATCTGAAGAATGTGTTAATAAGATTAAAGTGAGAACCTCTAGGTCTCCTGGAAGCAGCCTGCCTAAAATGTAATCCCTGTAAAACATTTTCCGCATTTGGAAAATGTAACAGATTACACAAGGACATTGACAGGAAAAAATGATGATGAGGTAATGGAAATGCCTCATGGGGTCTGGCCAAAGGAGGGTGGGGATCCCTGACGTCACAGGGAGGAGGTATTGAGTGGCTCAGGTGTACTTAGGTAGATCCATCCCTATCATGAGGAAGGGTGTGTCAGACCACAAAAGTTTGTCCCATATTCCTAGTGACCAATCAGTATTCCTTCTCTGCTTTTGTAGTCACTACTACTTCTCACATACTCTGGACGTGTTATCAGGAGGGACCGGTCCCTGGAGAAGGACATCATGCTTGGTAAAATAGAGGGTCAGCGAAAAAGAGGAAGACTCTCAATGAGATGGATTGACACAGTGGCTACAACAATGGGCTCAAGTGTAACAAGGATTGTGAGGATGGCACAAGACCGGACAGTGTTTTGTTCTGTTGTACATAGGGTCACTATGAGTTGGAACTGACTCGACAACACCTAACAACAACAAGTACGTTTTTGATCTTCCTTTATTCTTTCTTCTCCAAATACCAAATACAGACTGAATAACTTCTATGTGAGAGGCATCTCCCTCTGCATCTCATAGTATTTTGCTATATATTGTATCTCTATGTAGATCTCTTATGATAAACTAAAGAAAAATCAAACCAGTTGCCAACAAGCCGATTCTAACTGATGGCAACCTCATGTGTTTCAGAGTAGGACCCCACAACC
>NW_004445446.1:4162-6702 GCF_000243295.1 Trichechus manatus latirostris | reverse complement strand
TGAGAGTTTTTATCATGAATGGGTGTTGGACTTTGTCAAATGCCTTTTCTGCATCCATTGATAAGATCATATGGTTCTTGTGTTTTGTTTCATTTATGTGATGAATTACATTGATTGTTTTTCTAATGTTGAACCATCCCTGTATACCTGGTGTGAATCTCACTTGCTCATGGTGAATTTATTTTTTTTGCTATGTTGTTGAATTCTACTGGCTAGAATTCTGTTAAGGATTTTTGCATCTATGTTCATGAGGGACATCAGTAGGTATCGGCATTATGCTGGCTTCATAGAATGTGTTTGGGAGTCTTCCATCCTTCTCTATGCTCTGAAATACCTTCAGTAGTAGTGGTGTTAACTCTTCTCTGAAAGTTTGATAGAATTCTCCAGTGAAACCACCTGGGCCAGTGATTTTTCTCTTGGGAGTTTTTAAATTACCTTTTCAATCTCTTCTTTTGTTATAGGTTTATTTAGTTGTTCTACCTCTGTTTGTGTTAGTTTGGGCAGGTAGTGAGTTTCTAGAAATTTGTCCATTTCCTCTAGGTTTTCAAATTTGTTAGAGTACAATTTTTCTCAGTATTCTGTTATGATTCTTTTAATTTCAGTTGGGTCTGTTGTGATATCATGCAACTCATTTCTTATATGGGTAATTTGCTTCCTCTCCTGGTTTTCTTTTGTCAGTTTGGCCAATGGTTTATCGATTTTGTTGATCTTCTCAAAAGCCATCTTTTTGTCTTCTTAGCTCTTTCAGTTGTTTTCCTATTCTCTATTTCATTTAATTCTGCTCTAATTCTTATTATTTCCTTTCTAAACTCCAGAACGCTTTACTGTGCCTATGTGGGCATAGACCAAGAGGCAGTGGTTTGAACAGAAGTAGGAGATATTGTGTGGTTTAAATCAGGAAAGGTATGCATCAGGGTAGTGTCCTTTCAACGTACTTATTCAATCTGTATGCTGAGCAAATAATCCAAGAAGTTCAACTACTGAAGACCAACTTGGCATCAAGATTGGAGGAGGATTCATTAACAACCTGTGATATGCAGATGACACAACCTTCCTTGCTGAAAGTGCAGAGTACTTGAAGCACTTACTCGTGAAGATCGAAGACTACAACCTTCAGTATGGATTACACCTGAACATAAACAAAACAAAATCCTCACAACTGAATCGATAAGCAACATCATAGAAAACAGAGAAAAGATTGAAGTTGTCAAGGATTTCATTTTATGTGGATCCTCAATCAACACTCACGGAAGCAGCAGTCAAGCAATTGAATGAGATATTGCATTGGGCAAATCTGCTGCAAAAGATATCTTTAAAGTGTTAAAAAGCAAACATGTCACTAGGACTAAGGCGTACCTGACCCAAGCCATGGTGTTTTCAATCGCCTCATATGCATGTGAAAGCTGGACAAGGAATAAGGAAGACCTAGGAAGAATTGATGTCTTTGAAGTATGGTATTGTGGAAGGGCATTGAATATGCCATGGATTGCCAGAAAAACGAGCAAATCTGACCTGGAAAAAGTACAGCTGGAATGGTCCTAAGAAGGAAGAACAGTGAGACTTTGTCTCACACAATTTGGACAAGTTATCTGGAAGGACCAGTCCCTGGAGAAGGACATTATGCTCAGTAAAGTAGAGGGTCAGTGAAAAAGAGGAAGACCCTTAACAAAGTGGATTGACACAGTGGCTGCAACAATGGGCTCAAACATAGCAAAGACTGTAGGATGGTGCACGACCAGGCAGTGTTTCATTCTGTTGTACGTATAGTCGCTATGAGTCGGAACGTACTGGAAGGCACAATAATAACAATAGTCATTATAACAGTCATTATAATTACAACAGTCATCTCAGTGCCATGAAAAGTGTTTTGTATAGATACTCCCACAAACATTCAGCAACCATTGGATAGAGGGTGTAGAATTTCCCTGTGGTGACCATGGTAGCCATTAGCTGGTAATAAGTCAATTAGCCCTCTAGTAAAAGTTGAACATTTACCACAGCCAGCCAGCCAGCCGGATGCTAGTTCTAGGTATCGGAAGAAGTTGAAGAATGCTTTATGAGTACTGATGATGCTGCCTATCTCTTTGAAAATAGTTTTGAGAACTGATGAAACACCAATTCACATATTCAACAAGCAAAAAATACCCTAATCAGTATAAATAAAAAGGAAAACACCCTAGAAATATAGTGTAACCATAGAACACCCAAGACAAAGAGAATATCTTAAAAGCAATGCGAGGTGGGAAAATCAGAATACCTTTAAAGATGAAAGTTAGACCAACAGCTGACTTTTCAGAAGCAATGATAGGAGCCAGAAATAGTTCAGTAATTTGTTCAATGTGCTGAATAAAAATAACTGCCAGTCTAGAATCCATTCAATACTGAGAAAAACAGTTTCAGAAGAACAAAAATCCAGATCATTTGCCACCAACAAACTTTTACTGAGGAAAGTTCTAAAGGATGTACTTCAGGCAGAAGAAAAATGACCCCAGATAGAAAGTCTGAGATGAAATGAGGAATGAAGAAGAAAGAGAGTGGTA
>NW_004445446.1:1646-3953 GCF_000243295.1 Trichechus manatus latirostris | reverse complement strand
GCATGTTGTCATTTCTAGTTGTTGTACTTAGGTGCTGTTGAGTCTGTTCCAATTCCTGCTGACCCCATGCACAACAGAACGAAACCCTGCCCTGTCCTGCACCATCCTCACAGTCATTGTTATGCTTGAGTCCATGGTTGCAGCCACTGTGTCAATCCAACTTGCTGGGAGTTTTCCTCATTTTCGCTAACCATCTACTTTACCAAGCATGATGTCCTCCTCCAGGGACTGATCTTTCCTGATAACATATCCAAAGTATAACATGTCCAAAAGTGAGACTTTGTCTCACCATCCTCCCTTCTTAGGGGCATTCTTGCTGTAAAAGTAAAAAAAAAGGGGGATTACAGCCAAGAAAATCCTCTGGAACAGTTGCACTCTGTACCACCTGGGGTCTCCATGAGTCGGAATCAACTTGATTGCAACAGGTTTGTTTTTGGTTCGCTCTTTGAGAAACCTCTAGTAACAATTTTGTTGCTTAAGGCTATTGGGTTGCATGGCCTGGCCTGGGGACCTCATGCCTCCCCTTCAGTTCTCACAAACCCATGCCCTTTGCCTGCATATCATATCCCTCACAAGAAGGAGAACCAAGATTCTAACTCCAACTTTCCCAAAGGGGAGAGATTGGACTGCCAGCCTGCATATGTGCATTCAAGAATTAAATGCTATTTGTGAGTCACCAGGAAGCCCTGATGTGTTGTGGTTGGTCATTTTTGCTGAGAGGAGGTCTGCTCTGTGTGTGCGGTGAGGCTGGACTGGGAGAGCAGGCCGTTAGCCATTGGGCCTAGTGTGTCCATTCTCCACTCTAGGCTGGTCCAGAAGAAACTTGGGAAACACTAGACTACACCTGGATTGCAATTGGGAAAAAGCAGAGCTTACTGAAACACTTCCATGACTGTAAACCTCAAGGACCTACTGTATGAGGGCAGCTCTGCAATTACATTCCTTCTGGGAGATAATAAACTGACCTTTCAGTTTATACATCAGCACCTGGAGATCTTGGTTAATGTGCATCAGCCCACCAAGACCTGACTACTCCTGCACAAACTAATAAACCAACAAAGCTAAGACCTGAGCCTTGCTCACCTGCTGATATCTCCACTGGTGGAAACTTGTTTCTCAAAGACTTTTGTTATTTTCTCCCCCCAATTGGATCCTTCTCTTCTGCTCACTTTAGCTTTTGTTTGTTGGTACCTAAGCCCTGCTTCTGGGCAAAGGCAATATTCAGAAAGATTTAACATCCTATTTTGAGCCTATTGGGAGTGTCTGGTCAGAATGGACACTGGGCGCCCTGGAGGAGGATGTTGGAGGGCCCTGACAACCTCCGATTGGTGATTGTTAACAGCCCTGACAGTTAGCCCTTAAGTTGCTGGATTGTGAGGAGGTTTGTGAGGTCCTGGTGTCCTTGGTCCTCATATTCTATCCATCATATGATGGGGAGCCAAGATTCTAACCCACGTAACTCCAAAATCCACCCTAGGAGGCTCCAGAATTTAGTTCCCCAAGTCCAGGCCCATGCCACTGCTCCCTGAGGGGACTGAAGGTGAGGGACATGGTATGCACTACGGAAGGGTTAGTTACTACTATTATTGTTGTTGTGTTAGTTGCTCTTGAGTTGATTCCATCTCTTGACAACCACATCTATGCAGGTCCTTCACTTCTGGGTCCCAACCTTTTTGTCTTTTCCTTTTGCTTTGCCCCTCTGAATGCTGTTCTTGGTCACCACAGTTGCCACCTCTTCCTCATCTTCTTCCTCCTCTTCTGGGCCTTTGGAAGTACCTGGACCTGGGGGGCGTGGGAGGGTGGGAGGGGAGACAAACCTGTTGACCCTTTACCCTGGAGCAGGTCTTCATGGTTTACAAAGAACGTTTAACTTCCATGTGTCACTTGGACCCTTCCCACAACCCCAGGAAGGTCAAGTCTGTATTATCATTATCAGAGCCTCAGAAAGGCTAAGACACCTGCCCGTGACCACACAACTATTAAAGTGGGGTTAGAGGTGCCCCCAAATCTTCTGACTTTAAAACCCATACTCTCTACCCTGCACTGTGCCACATGATGTGTGGGTCCCCCAGCTCCCTGCCCCCAAGACTGCCCCACGATGTCAGGGCACCAGAGGTCGTTGCCATCCACATTTCTTCTTCCAAGCTTTCTTGGCTGGGCCACCTTCCCCAGAAACATGGCTGCTGGGATCTTCTTCCTCACTGTAGCCGGGCTCAACGAGGGGTTCTTGTCAGCCTCACCATACCTTGCATGTGTGGGTGGGAAAGGGTCACAATCCCCCACAGCCAGAGTCCCCTGCTCCTCCGC
>NW_004445446.1:0-1025 GCF_000243295.1 Trichechus manatus latirostris | reverse complement strand
GGACTATGAACCCCATGTTTGGTCAGGCAGGAGTCTGTTGATGGCAGGTGACAGAAGTGCAATGCAAATTTAGCATAACCTCAAATGGGAATTGACAACAAAAAGGGAAGTAGCTTGATCAAAACATAGGCAAAGAACTGGAACAGATAGTTCACCGAAGAGATTTTCAGATGGCCAACAAGTACATGAAAAGATGCTCAGCAACATTAGCCATTGTTGTTGTGAGCCACTGAGTAAATTCCAACTCATAGCGCCCCTACATAACAGAATAGAACTGCCCCATAGGGTTTCCTAGGTTGAAATCTTTACAGGAGCAGACTGTCAGGTCTTTTCTTCCACAGAATGGCTGGTGGATTTGAACCACTCACCTTTGGCTTAGCGGTTGAGCTCTTAACCGTTGTACACACCCATTACCGTCCAGTCTATTCCAAGTCATGGAGACACTACAGGACAGAGTAGAACTGCCCCATAGGGTCTCCAAAGAGCACCTGGTGGCTTCGTACTGCTGACCTTTTGGTTAGAAGCCATAGTACTTAACCATTATGCCACCAGGATTTCCGAGGGCTCCTTAGGGAGATGCAAATCAGAATCAAAGAGTGGTATCACCTTACCTCCATTAGCATGGCAATGATCACAGAAACAGAAATCAGAAAATTGTGGTGAGGTTGTGGAGAAGCTGAAAGCCTCATCCACTGCTGGTGGGTTTGTAAAATGGTGCAGCCCCTTTGGAAAACAGTTTGACAGTTCCTCAAAAAGTTGAACACAGAATTACCATGTTGTAGACCTGATATATTTACTAGTATATGTTTACTTACCTTGTCTCATTTAACCTTCAAAACAAACCTATGGAAGAAGCAAAACCAGGACAGAATTATAATTAGAAAACTACACATAAATAGGTAGACTATGTTGCTCGAGATTCCTCAACAAGTAAGTAGCTGAATAAGAATTCAAGATCTGACTTGATTCCAGAATTCAGAACTCAATCTTTTCAACAGTGTTTCCCACTTCTTAGAGTCCAGTGT
>NW_004445445.1:5802-6740 GCF_000243295.1 Trichechus manatus latirostris | reverse complement strand
CAGGGACTCCTTTGCTGAATATGTCATTGTTAGTTGCTGTAGAATTGTCTCCAATTCATGGCAACCCCATGTGTATACAGGAGAACTGCTCTATAGTTTCCAAGGCTGTGCCCTCTCAGAAGCGATCAACAGGCCTGTCTTCTGAAGTGCCTCTGGGTGGGTTTGAACCACCAACCTTCATGCTAGTAGTGGAGTACTTAATCATTTGCATCACCCAGGGACTCTTTGGCCTAATATAAAAAAATCCAAACCAAACGCATTGCCATCAAGTCGATTCTGACTCATAACGACCATACGGGGCCTAGCAAGTACTTACAAAACGCATATAGTCAGCATTAAAGTTAGGCATGATGTGAAGTAAACTTACAGCTCTGTTGAGGGTTGTGGAGTCAACCACTAACTCTTTGTATTTAGAAATAGCATTTCAACTTTTTTTTCCTTAAAGGCCTTATGATTAAATATGGAGTTCAGAGTAAATGCTAAATCTATCTATCTATCTATCTATCTATCTATCTATCATCTTTCTATCATCTATTATCTATCATATATCTATTATCTATCGACTATCTATCTATCATCTATTTATCATCTCTCTATCATCTATCTATCAATCAATCACTATTTCTTTTCCTGAGATGCTGAGGCATTTCTTATGCTTCTATTTGGTAGTAAGTGGTAATAGAAGCAGTCAGCTTTCTAAGAGAAAGAACAAAACTTCAATAAATAAAAGAAGAGAATTCCCTGTTATCTGACACATGTTGCAGGATGTAACTGAGCAGAAAGGGTCCAGGTGTGCAAAACTGGGAAAACTCTGCTTAGCCGGGCTCAAGGTTATGTGTGAACATGGC
Organism: Trichechus manatus latirostris; assembly: GCF_000243295.1. Taxonomy (NCBI): domain Eukaryota; kingdom Metazoa; phylum Chordata; class Mammalia; order Sirenia; family Trichechidae; genus Trichechus; species Trichechus manatus. Next base: position 5,892 of record NW_004445445.1, on the reverse strand, counting down.
AGACAGTAGCAGGGAGCAGGGACCGGTGAAGGTCCTTCACACGTTGAGTAAAACATAAAATGCAAACAAAGAAACATTGAAAACAGCAAC
>NW_004445445.1:2971-3749 GCF_000243295.1 Trichechus manatus latirostris | reverse complement strand
TGGCTCTTTTTCCATGGCAATGTATAATTACTAGCCATAAGATGAAATACAAAAATCTGTGAAAAATCTCTCTTCTTTAGAAGATTTTTTACTCTCGTTCAAAGTGTTGCCCAATTTGCAAATTGTATGTTAAATACACTTCAGTTTCTATTATTGGCTTCTTATTGTTTTGGTTTCAGCATAAGGATAATGGAGTTGGATGGCTATTGCTTAACACCATGGACACTCTACAGAAAGAACTAGCAGCTGAGGGTGAGTAATAGGCAAACAAAAGTCAGGTGTGAAATCCAGAGGCCTCTGTGCTTGCATGAAAAGAAATCTCATCTCCAGCAGTGGGAGAACAGAAGCCAAGGAACAAACCCAGAACTTAGTAGGCACAGTGGCTCCGTGCCAAAGATGATTAGTTGTCCAACCAAGCAGTTCTATTATGCTAAGAGCAGGACCCTGGTTGGGGAAAATATGGAAGCTTAATGCGTTGCATGGGGACACCATGCCAGAAGTCGTGTATTTGCTAGAGGAGAATAATATGGCCTCAGATATGTAGCGTTAGGCCATTGATTTGGTGAGTGCACTCTTTTCTGTATGAGTCAGAAAAGAAGATGAGAAGCAATTTGCATTCCCATGGAGTAGACAATACCTTACATTTAGGTTTTCTCCAGAGCTATGATCTCTTTCTCTCCTACCCTATCTCATCACATGGTACAAAGAGATCTAGAGTGTCTGAACATCCCAGGGAATATCCCATCAGTTCATAATGTCAGTGACATTATGTCGATCA
>NW_004445445.1:0-776 GCF_000243295.1 Trichechus manatus latirostris | reverse complement strand
ACGGCCATTGTCAGGCAAAGTTTAGAGGAAGTTAAAGTTATATAAACAAGCCCCGGTGGCACAAAGGTTAAGCACTCGGCTGTTAACTGAAAGGTTGGCAGTTCAAACCCCCCAGCAGCTCCACACAAGAAAAGACCTGGCAGTATGCTGTCGCAAAGATTATAGCCTAGGAAACCCTATGAGGCAGTTCTACTCTGTCACACGGGGTCTCCATCGGGGTCTCCATGAATCGGAATTGACTCAACAGCACCTAACAATAATGACAACAAAGTTGCCTAAGAGATTGTTATTAGGGCTGTGTTTTTGCCATTTTGAAAGCATCACGAGAGTGTGGAATCCAACATAGGATCTAATGTTTCTCCTTCCGTCTGTCACTAATTAAAAAAGAATGTCAAAGAACATAGGATCATGGAGCTACCAGGGAAGAAAATGAACGAATGGAGTACCCAACTACAGATCTAAATAATCCTGTGTTCAGTAAGCAGCTGGCAAATCCTCTACGAGGGAAGAGTGACCTGAAGCAAAGCCTACCCAGAGCACAGGTGACACTGCAGTTTCGCTCTTTGGGATGTTCCAACGATGCTTCTTGACACCTAGCATAGGTCTCATCCTACAGGGACTCACCTAATTGGATTTCATCAAGCTTCCTCTGAGTATTCATTCATTCAGAAGCATAGGAAGCCTCACTTCACAAATAAGCAGATAAGGAAGAAAAATGTACATGCTTGAGAAATGGGGCAAAGGTGACTAAATAGAAACTCCTGGTTGGACTGTGG
>NW_004445444.1:5313-6754 GCF_000243295.1 Trichechus manatus latirostris | reverse complement strand
CAAATGATGGTAATAATTATTGTCTCTATTTAATATTGTTACTATTGTAATATTCTCATTTAAATTCTTTTTTCTAGAATTAGAAATTTTTTCACTAGAAAATTGGACAAGTGCAGTATCTAGCATGTGTTGCCGAGTTAAACACCAGATTAGACTAAATACATTTATAATTAAATTAGTGCTTTTCTGCCTGGATAAGGAAACCAGATATGTGAGTAAAGGCGGCAAACAATGTGTAGAGTAGCTGAACAGTAGGAAAAAAATCAACCGTTTTGGGAGAACAATCTACTGAACTATGTCCTACAACATTAAGTGAATGAGCAGCCGGTGGTATGAAAATGGCATATTCTTTAGGTTCTAAAATTTTCTGTTGCATGCCTTTATACCACCTTAACGTATTGACAGTATTGTCATAGGATTGGCTTCTGCACTTAGAAAAATCAGTTTTGCAAACCTCACATAAATAGTAAAATACTTGATCTGCAGTTTCTTCATCGGTATGACTTTTTAAGCTAGTAAATGCAATAAATGGCTTGACAGGTTTTCCATCTGTTGGGGATACGTATCTTAAAACAATATTTAGTTGACCTGTATGAGAAAGATCAGGAGTGGATCTACAGACAAACTGAACTCTCCAGCTGTACTTATTTCACTGAAAATAGTTGATCAAACTACCACTTATTAAGTTTACTAATTCTTCACACGTTGTTTTAGACATATATTATGGTTTACTCTTTCCTGCGTTACCATATTTTGATATGTGACTTGCTAAAAATGGATCAAACTGAACAACAAGTTTAAGTAAGCCCCCCCCATAGGGTCGCTATGAGTTGGAATGAACTCGAGAGCAATGGGTTTTGGGGTTTGGTTGTTGCTGTGTGCCGTCAATTTGATTGCGATTCATAGTGACCCTATATGACAGAGTAGAACTGCCCCATAGGGTTTTCTAAGCTGTAATCTTTACAGGAGTAGATTGGCAGGTCTTTCTCTCTTGGAGCAGCTGGTGGATTTAAACTGCTGAACTTTCCATTGAGGTTAACCATTGTGCCACCAGGGCTTCTTAAATTTGATATAGGAAAGCCATTAAAACAACTTGAGCACTGAGATACACACTTTACATATCATTCAGCTAAGGTTCTGAGATATTTTGAGATACTAGATGGCAGATGTTACACAATTTGAATTTGGAAGAAGATTAGAATTATTTCCATTATATTGTTGGCTCAGAGAAATACGGTGTTTCAAAAAACATGTGATCAAAAAGAACATATCCAATTATTTTAATTGTACTCTTAAGAATATATCAGATGGCTTTGAGTGATTTTTTCTTTCTTTTTTATGTCTTTCTGTATTTCCACATATTCTATAATATCTATGTACTTCTTTAATGGCTGCATCAAGAATAATAAATTCTAGTTTGAATCACCTACAATCCAAAATA
>NW_004445444.1:2637-3785 GCF_000243295.1 Trichechus manatus latirostris | reverse complement strand
GAGCTATGCTAACAGCTCTAAATGTATCACCTCACTTAATCTTCAAAACAACTTCATGAAGTCAGTGCTTCTATTATTCCCATTGTACATATGAGCTTTACTAAGGTTTAGAAAAATTAAGGGATGTGTCCAAGATTACAAAACACGTAGGAGGAAAAGCAAAAGGTCTGAAATCTTGCTCATGATGCTATTCTTGCCCGTTTTTCCAGTTAGATAAATGTGAAATCCAAACAGGCTGCAGGAGGCCATAGTGATAGTGAATGAAGATGGAACTATTACTAACAGTTTTCACTGTATCATTTTCCATTACTTAAGTGTCAGGTGAAACAAGGATGTCCTAGTATTTTGCAAACAAAGTCCAGTTGCCAGTTTTCTTAGTTTTCCTGAGAAAGACCATCTATCAAATAAAGTGTCAGCAAAATGGCCTCAAGATATATACTCATCAAAAGAACAGCCTGCCACTTCAACAAGAAAATAATGGATCCTCTCTAAAAGGCCAGCTGGTTGTAGGGTACTTGGGTATTTGTAAATCAACTTCAGATAAAAGGAAAGACGTTATTTCATAAAATATAAAATGACATTTTCGCATTGTGTAAGTTTACCCTGTAGAGTACCTTCATTTATAAGTTTGTATGGCTATATTTACTCAGAAAATATTTCATGCAAAATATGTTTTATTTATTCCAAAATAAATGTTATTTTTAGTCTTCCTTGAAGTTTCTTGGTTTTTCTTTTTTATATATCTCAATTGTGATGTTCTTCAATCTTTATAAGCATCAATATAGCAAAATGTTCTTAAGAGTGCATTTCTTTGAGCATGTTGGAAAATATTTTCCACAAATACATTTTCCAGTTGAACTGATTAATGCTATCTTTCACTGACAAAACTATGATCAGACTGATTTAACTCCATGGCAATGGAATTATTGAGACTGTTTTGAACTATGTGTACCATCTGTTAACCTAATCAAATAATGTTTCACTTAATTTGATCATGGATATGCAGTCTTATAACAAATTATGGATAACATTGGGAAAAATGGGAATTCCAGAACACTTAATTGTGCTCATGAGGAACCTGTACATAGATTAAGAGGCAGTTGTTCGGACAGAACAAGGAGATACCGTGTGGTTTAAAGTGAGGAAAG
>NW_004445444.1:0-1162 GCF_000243295.1 Trichechus manatus latirostris | reverse complement strand
AGTGTTTTTTGCACCTCTTAAAAGAGAAGAATGAAATGCTTCATGGAACTCCAACTTGATTGTTAAATCAGAGTAAATTAAATTATGCTATAAAACCAAGTTGAGTGATAATCTTAATAGATTAAGAATGGAAATAGAAAATTGAAAATTTGGCAATACCGTTGCATCTGGGGACCAGAGTCAGAAGTTATGGAGAATATAATGAGACCATGCTTACTGAAAAATATGCTTTCCAAAAACGAAAAGAATTGTTCACCTGGAAATCCTGGGGAAAGAATGGTTTTCAGTACTGATGAGAGTAGCTTTACCCTCAAATGCCAGTTTTATCTCAAGTAGATGACAAGTCCAAACATGTGTCTGCAAAGGAAGTGGAAAATCACTCATTTTTTTTTAGACTGAGGTCTTCGGCAGGCAATGAACAGTGTTTAATGCCATATGGAGGTAACTTAATATGAATTTTGCAACACTTGAACAAGCATCATCACCAAATCTGCTAAATGGAGTTTCTGATTTAGTTTCTAACCTGATGATCTAGCTGTGCAATGGTGCTGTCACCAGATGAGATTAATCACAATAATGATGCATCTTTCTGCTAAGGACATTACCTTAAATCATTTGAATACAGCCCAAGAGAAAAGGTTTCTAGTTAAACTTTCTCAATGTTACAAAATGGTTATAAAGCATGTGCTGTTGGAAATAGGCATTATTTTTATTTCAGTTTGGGGAGCATATGGCAAAATGATTATTCATGGATGCTGAAGTGATTTAGCAAACATACACACACAAAGAATATCTCAAGAGAAATAGAAAATAATGATATCCTACGATACCCATTTCACCTCGTTTGTATTATGTTCATACGACCTTAGTTAACGCATTTAAACATTGAGCCTTAGTTTCCTTATCTGCAAAACAGAAATAATATCCATATCATAGGATTTTTATAAGGTAACATGTTAAAAGACTTGGTAGCCTAACTAGTAGTTCTTCCTCTTTTTTTGTTTTTTGCTTCTTCCTCCCTTTACTCCCTCACTTTTCTTCTTCCTCTCCTTCCTGTCTTTTCTAGTCAACCTCTTTTTCTTCTTTTTCTATTAGTCATCATTTTACCAGGTCACATACACGCACACACGTACACACACACACAAACACACACACACCACAC
>NW_004445443.1:5735-6757 GCF_000243295.1 Trichechus manatus latirostris | reverse complement strand
CTTCTTTTCTTGTCATTAAGAGCCCCTTCCTTCCACAGATTGTTTCCAATCTCCCTTATCCCACCAAATCATATTAACCTGAGTCCTATTCAAACCCTTGTCCTCGTCAACCGAGTTGTTAACAGAGCTTTGGAGGACCCTGACTGGGGTTATCCAGGCCCCATGGAAGTCCGGCATGGGGAGTTGTTGGCAGCCAGCAACTTTGGTACCTGTCAAAACTACCCCAGAGGCTGCCACATTCATACCCTCCTGCTGGGAGTTTGTCACTACTCCCTTCTGACACTGTGTGCGCTCTCATCCTCCGCAGGCAAAATTCTCTTCCGGCGAAGCCACATCCGGGACGTGGCCGTCAAGCGCCTTATACCAATTGATGAATACTGTAAGGTGAGTCTGAGAAATGTTAACATAGTCTTTCCTATGGGTGTTTTTTGTTTGTTTGTTTTTCCTTTTTGGCTGTATTACATGCTCTTTGTGACAGATTTGTATAGTTGAAAGAATCAAGAAATTAGAAAAGAAAAACCACCCATGATTCCTCAACCCAGAGGCAATATCTATTAAGTTTTTTACATATTTCCTTCTGGTCTTTTCTCTGCATGAATTTCTTTATGATGTTGAGACTTGTGTGCATGATTTCGTATGTTGTTTTTTCTCTTTCACTTTAATACTGTGGCATAAGAATTTTCCCATGCTATTACAAAATCTTTTTGAGCCTACTTTTCATGGCTGCATAGTATTCCATTGTGTGTGAATGTTCCAGAAATTATTCAGCCAACCCTTATTGTTGGGCTTGCAACTGACTTTTGATCCCTCGAATATTCTAAACAACAAGGGGACTGCCTTTTGGTTATATTTCATTTGGTTTGAGGCTGTGGTTGGGAAAGATGAGTATTTTTTTTTTAACTTCCCTTATCTTCAGTGTTTATTTCTCCAACTTAAAATCACTGGCAGTTCTGATGGGGGAGAGGTGAGAATGGCAAGATGCCTTAAAAAACAGGGCAGCAAGTACTTTCCCCCTAAGATCA
>NW_004445443.1:3744-4872 GCF_000243295.1 Trichechus manatus latirostris | reverse complement strand
GAAGTTGGAACCTTACATCACACCATATACAAAAATCAACTCAAAATGGATCATAGACTTAAATGTAATAGCTAAAACTATAAAACTTGTAAAAGAAAACATAGAAGATCCTTGTGACCTTGGGTTAGGTCAAGAGTTCTTACATATGACACCAAAAGCACAAGCCATAAAAGAAATATTGATAAATTGGACTTTACCAAACTTAAGAACATGAAAAGACAAGCCGCAAACTGGGAGAAAATATTTGCAAATCCTGTATCTGATAATGACTTGTATATATAAAGAGCATGTACAACTCAATAATAAAAAGACAATCCAATTTAAGGCAAAGGGCTTAAATAGAAATTTCACTCAAGAAGACATGAAATGACCAACCATCCCATGAAAATGTGTCCAACATTGTTTGTCATAAGGGAAATACAGAATAAAACCATAATGAGATACCACTACACAATCACTAGAATGACTGTAATCAAGACAGACAATACCAAGGGTTGATGAGGATGTGGAGAAACTGGAACCTTCCTACTGGTGGACACATAAAATGAGAAGCCACTTTGGAAAACAGTTTCTTCAGAAGTTCAACTTACCATATGACCACTCTTAGGTGTATACTCAAGAGAATTAAAAACTTAGGCCTTGCAAAAACTTGGTTGTGAATATTCATGGCAGCATTAATTTGTAATAGTCTAAAACTGGAAGCAATCCAAATGCCTATCAGCTGGGGAATGGATGAAGAAAATGCGGCATAATCATACAATAGAATATTATTCAGCAACAAAATACTGGTAAACATTGTGCTGAATGAAAGAAGCCAGACTCAAAAGACTACGTACATATTGTACGTACATATTGTATGATTCCGTTTATACAAAATGCCCAGAGAAGGCAAATTTATAGAGGCAGAAAGCAGGTCAGTGCTTTCCTCGGCCTGGGAGGGTGGAAGTAGAGATTGCCTACAAATTGGGTTGGGGGAAATTTCTGAGGTGATGGAAAAGTTCTAAAGTTAGATTGTGGTGATGGTAGTACAACTCTATAATTTACTAAAATTGTTGAATGGTGCACTTATAATTGGTGAATTTTATGGTATGTAAATTACACCCCGATAAACTGTAAAAAATTTAAACA
>NW_004445443.1:0-2311 GCF_000243295.1 Trichechus manatus latirostris | reverse complement strand
CCCTGCTATTAAGGAATCATAAGAAACAGAGCGGATATTGGGGCTTTGATTGGCTGGATTCCCAAGGCTCCTGGAAGGAGATGAAACTATCCCTTTTGCCACAAGGTCTGCAAAGTCTTTTTACCAACTACATAGGCTTTTACATAACATTTGAGTATCTGTTATTGACATTGTTGTGAGCTGACTAAATCAATTTGGTCTATCACAGTTAGCTTCATTTAGTAGAAATTGGTGGCCTTCTAGAGATAGACCAGAAGAGGTCAGTGGTTTGAATCCACCAGCCCCTCCTTGCAAACCCTATGGGGCAGTTCTACTCTGTCCTGTAGGGTCACTGTGAGTCGGAATCTACTTGATGGCAATGGGCTTGGGCTTGGTATTGGCACAAGGATAGACAGAAACCATTGGAACAAAGTAGAGAATTCAGAAACAGACCCATGTGTATTTGGATACTTCGATATTGACAAAAGCAGCCTCGCAGATCATTTAGGAGTTGTTGGATTTGTTATGAGATGGGTGTCTTAGCTTCCTAGGGCTGCCGTAACAGAGTACAGGCAGCCCCCAGATTACAAATGAGCTCCGTTCCTAAATCTGTCTTTAAGTAGAATTTGTATGTAAGTCGGAACAGTTAGAAATGGTTGTATCTAACCTCAGTCAAATGTTTGTCTTAGTATATAGTATATAATGTACCTTTCTATGCATAAAAAACATTAAAGGAATACTTCCAGATACACTAAAACATCTTCAACATAATAACACAGTAATAATAATGTTTTGATGCATGTTACAAAGTAATGCCTGTTTGTTATTACGAACCATTGTATGTACCTCACATTTTTAATGTAATTGGCTTTATGGCGGGAGCCCTGGTGGTGCAGTGGTTAAAGGGCTCAGCTGCCAACCTAAAGGTCGGGTGTTCGAAACCATCAGCAGCTCCATGGGAGAAAGATGTGGCAGTCTGCTCCAGTAAAGATTTACAGCCTTGGAAACTCTATGGAGAAGTTCTCCTCTGTCCTATAGGGTCACAATGAATTTCGGAATCAACTCAACAGCAGTGGGTTTGGTTTTGGATTTTAGGCTTTACAAGAGTTAGTTTGTAACTACCGGTTGTGAAAAGTCGGACTTTTGTAAACTGGGGACTGCCTGTACCACAAAGTGGATGGCTTTAAACAACAGAAATTTGTTGTCTCTCAGTTCTGGAGGATAGAAGTCCGAATGTAGGCTATCGGCAGGGCTCTGTCCTTGCCGAAGGCTCTAGGGGAAGATCCTCCCCTGTCTTTGTCAGCTTCTGGTAGCCCCACGTGTTCCTTGGCATCTTCCCATGATCATTTTCCCTCTGTCTCGGTGTATCTTCCTTCTCTTTTATACGGACACCAGTCATAAAGAATTAGGACTGTCTTACCTTAGTATGACCTTGTGTTAACTGATAACATCTTCAAAGACCCTGGATCCAAACAAGGTCCCATTCACAGGCACAGGGGTTAGGACTTGAATGTAAATTTGGGGGTTGGGAGGCACAATTCAGCCCATAACAATGGGTCTCCATGTGGGAAAAAACAAAACGATAACTAATCCTTTCCTTACATCACACATGAAATCATTCCCAAGGAAATTAAAGGCCTAAATGTAAGAAACAATGCTATAAAAGAATTTAAAAGATAAAATAGAAAAATATCTTCATTGTGTCCAGGTACAGAGGGATTTCTTAAGACACTGTAAGTACTAAACATAAAGAGATTGATTGATTTAACTAATTAAAATCAAGAACTTCTACTCATGGAAAAAATGAATGAACATAAGACTCAGCTGAATCCTGCCACGCATACAATCCTTTATTATCAAGCAGGCTTATGAACAGCCACTTCAGTTGTTTCATAAGCTCATTGAAATACCAGCTGTGTGTCTGACACCACTTTGCATGAAAGGTCCTTGAGGCAGATGCAGTAATATTCTAGTGTAGGATTCAACTAATTCTAACCATGGTATTGAAAATAAAATCTTCAAGGAGAGGCTGGACACAGGACCGAAGGAGAATCCTAAGCCCAGGCCACCATTGTGAAGGGTGTACAATATTGGGCTCACCAGGTTACATTCATGCAAGGGCCACAGTGCCTGAGAATATTTCTAGAATACCCCTCAGTTCGCCAGTAAAAAAAAAACATTTCTAACAACTGTTACACTGATGAATAAGGGTTGTAGTGTTGTTCGGAGATGAAGATGGCTGAAACCCCTCAGTAGCCTTTTCTGAAGTGAGGACTTCTGATTAGAGTCTTTCACTTGCTGAAGTGGTCATTCCCAATAAGGGTACTTCAGT
>NW_004445442.1:5526-8739 GCF_000243295.1 Trichechus manatus latirostris | reverse complement strand
CTTTTATGGTGGATTTGTTTTAAAGTCTATTTTATCTGAGATTAGTATTGCCACTCCTGCTCTTTTTTGGTAGCTTTCTGCTTGAGACATATTTTTTCCATCCTTTGATTTCTAAGAAATTTATGCCTTTGTTTTTAAGTTGTGTCTCTGGTAGACAGTATATTGATGGATCCTGTTTTCTTATTCATTCTGTCACTGTCTGTCTCTTTATGGATGCAATGAGTCCATTTACATTCAGTGTAATTATTGATAGGTGTGAATTTATTGCTGTCATTTTGTAGTGCTTTTTTGTCGTGCTGACGTTTTCTTTGTTCCTCTTCTTCTCCTGTGCTGAATTCCTTTTGTTTGTGGACTTTTTTTCTATTGTTTTCGTAGGTTTTGTTTTTACTGAGACTTTATGTTTTTCTTCTTCATTTTGATGAGTAGGTTTGTTAACTTTCCTTGTGGTTACCTTGAAATTTACTCTTATCTTCCTAGGTTTGAACCAGTCTATTAGTACTAGATATGGCCTTGCCTTCGTCTCCATTAGAAAGTTCTATACCTACACCGTTTATTCCCTCTTTTATTGTTCTGATGTTGTTGTCATTTACAGATTAATCTTTCTGGTTCCCTGTTGTAATCCTTCTGGTTTTGGATAGTCCTTGAGAGTTCATTTCCTAGGTTGGTATCTGGCTTGTATGATCCTGCGTCCTAGATTTTGCCTGTGTTCTGATGTTGTTTGTTCTCAGATCAGAGGACTCCCTTTAATAATTCTTGTAAGTTTGGTTTGATTTTCACATAACCCCTCAATTTCTGTTTATCTGGAAATGTTCTAATTTCACCATCATATTTGAACAAGAGTTTTGCAGGATATATTATTCTTGGCTGGCAATTCTTTTCATTCAAGATTTTATATAGGTCATCCCATTGCCTTCTTGCCTGCATGGTTTCTGTGAAATAAGCTGAGCTTAGTCTTGTTGTTTCTTCTCTGTATATGACTTTCTGTTTTTCTTGATCTGCTCTCAGGATTCTTTGTTTATCTCTGGCTTTAGTGAATGTGATTATGATATGCCTTGGAGATTTTCTTTTGGGGTCTATCCTATATGGGGCTCGTTGAGCTTCTTGGATGGTCAGCTTTTCATTTTTCATGATATTGGGGAAGTTTTCTGTCAGCAGTTCTTCAATGATCTTCTCTGTGTTTTCTGTTTTCTCTCCCTGTTCTGGAACTTCATTCACTCGAAAATTTGTGCTTTTGATTGTCTCCCACATAATTCTCAGGGTTTCATTTTTTTTTTCTTTCTTTTTTTCTGATTTTTCCTCAGAGTTGTATCCAAGTGTTTGTCTTCAATTTTGTTGATCCTGTCTTCCTTCGTTTCAAACCTGCTTCTTAGCCCTTCTATGACACTGTCCATTTCTGAAATCTTGTTGTTTATCTTGTGGATTTCTATTTGTTGTTTTTGTGTAATTTCTAGTTGTGAACTTATTTTGGTATTTTTTTCCTGTATTATTTTCCTGAATACTTCCATTTTTTTGTCTGTATTTTCCATGAATTTGTCTATTTTTTTCCCTCATTTTTGTCTGCTTTTTGCTTAAACTCTTGGATATCTTTGAATATTAGGGATTTTAATTCCCTGTCAGGTAGTTCTAGTGCCTTTACTTCTACTGGAAAGTCATGTGGTATTTTATTTTGGATGCCTACTGGAACTATCCTGTCCTTTTTTAAAAAATATGTTTTGATATTGTCTGGTGTCTTCGGGACATTCAGTAGCAATTTTCCTTTTTTATTGATTGTAGATTTGTTTGTTTAAACCTTCTTTTTTGTTTTATTTGGTTATGACTAAGCAGGTGGGCAGCGCATTCTTTGTTGTTTGCTTGTCTGTGAGTACAATACTTTTTGCCTCTTTCTCCAATGGGCAGGGTCAGTAGCTCAGGTATGGTACAGCAGGGCAGCTTCAACTGAGGAGGAGTTACTGGGCTGGGTTGTTTGTGGCACGTACTATGGTCAACAGGACAGGACAGAGATCAGTGCAGGGCAGGTTCCAGTAGGCTGTGCCTGTGCCGCTTAAGGGTGCGATGTTCAGTGCATGGTGCAAGTAGGCAAGAAGGAGGGGGGGAGACTGTGATGTGTGGAGCTAAGATGGGTATAGGAAAGAGGAGAAAGGAGAGAGGAACAGGAGCCAAAAACCTATAAAGAAACAAACAAAGAAAAAAAGAGTGCTAAAGGAGCTTGCAGTTGGAATGGAGACACGAGAGACTGAGAAATGGAGAAAAACAAAAAGAAAAAAGAAAAAGAGTAAACGAAAATAAATGAATAAATAAAAATTGGGGGGAGGGGGAAGAAAGCCCCAAGGGATCCCACTGGTGCAGCTGACAGTACTGGAAAGTTGCTTCCCTGCTGGGAAGTACAGCCTGGTAGAAGGGGTAGAAGTGTCTCACCGTGCCAGGTATTCAGAAGACAGGAAAAGAAGGTAAGTATAGAGAAACCAGAAACTGAGAAATGAAGAAAGACAAAAAGGGAAAAGAGAGAAAGAAAACAAAACCAAAAAACAAGAAAAAAGAAATGTCCCCAGGGATCCCACTTCATGGCTGTGTAGACTGAGGGAGCAACTCCCAAACCACTCAGTCCTGCCCAGCTAGAAGGGTCTCCCAAGTTGAGAAAAGAAAAAGAAAACAACCAAACAAATAGATGAAAACAGAGGAAATCAGAACCAACAAACAAACAAACAAAAAAACCCAGGGATCCCACCTGTATTGTTTTCCTGAATTCTTCCATTTTTTTGGCAGCGCGGGCTGAAAAGCAGTTCCACAGTCAAGCAGCATTTCACAGCCTTTCAGGAAGAAGCAAAGATGTACACAGAGCCAGGTATTTGAGATAAAGGAGGGAGAGTTGGTGAGAGGTAAGGAAGAAATCTAAAGAAGTGGACAAAAGCAACACCAGCAGCCAACAAATGGCACTCAGTGAGCCAGCCAGTGTGGGCGGGTAGAACCCAAGCAGCATCAGGGTGAAGCTGTTGCTTCCCATCCAAGAAACTGTGGCCACAGGAAGGAGAGAAGGCTGAGTGGGAGTGAAGAAGGGTAGGCAGTGGGAAAGGGTATATTGCTGCTTACCCGTTTGTTCTGTCTCTTGCTGGGAGCTCTGTGAAGCTGCTTTCCTGTACTCCCTGATCAACAATCTCTTACTGGAGTCCAAGATGGCAGATCCGTGCTGCGTTAGCTGATAGGGGACCTCTGCAC
>NW_004445442.1:3120-5426 GCF_000243295.1 Trichechus manatus latirostris | reverse complement strand
TCCATTTCTGAAATCTTGTTGTTTATCTTGTGGATTTCTATTTGTTGTTTTTGTGTAATTTCTAGTTGTGAACTTATTTTGGCATTTTTTTCCCTGTATTATTTTCCTGAATACTTCCATTTTTTTGTCTGTATTTTCCATGAATTTGTCTATTTTTTTCCCCTCATTTTTGTCTGTTTTTTGCTTAAACTCTTGGATATCTTTGAATATTAGGGATTTCAATTTTCTGTCAGGTAGTTCTAGTGCCTTTGCTTCTACTGGAAAGTCATGTGGTGTTTTATTTTGGATGCCTACTGGAACTATCCTGTCCTTTTTTAAAAAAATATGTTTTGGTATTGTCTGGTGTCTCTGGACATTCAGTAGCTATTTTCCTCTTTTATTGATTGTAGATTTGTTTGTTTAAGCCTGCTTTTTTGTTTTATTTGGTTATGTCTAAGCAGGTGGGCAGCACATTCTTTGTTGTTTGCTTGTCTGTGAGTACAATACTTTTTGCCTCTTTCTCCAATGGGCAGGGTCAGTAGCTCAGGTATGGTACAGCAGGGCAGGTTCAACTGAGGAGGAGTTACTGGGCTGGGTTGTTTGTGGCACGTACTTTGGTCGACAGGACAGGACAGAGATCAGTGCAGGGCAGGTTCCAGTAGGCTGTGCCTGTGCTGCTTAGGGGTGCGATGTTCAGTGCATGGTGCAAGTAGGCAAGAAGGAGGTGGGAGACTGTGATGTGTGGAGCTAAGATGGGTGTAGGAAAGAGGAGAGAGGAGAGAGGAACAGGAGCCAAAAACCTACAAAGAAACAAACAAAGAAAAAAGAGTGCTAAAGGAGCTTGCAGTTGGAGTGGAGACATGAGAGACTGAGAAATGGAGAAAAACAAAAAGAAAAACAGTAAAAGAAAAGAAATGAATAAATAAAAATTGGGGGAAAAAAAAAAAAAGAAAGCCCCAAGGGATCCCACTGGTGCAGCTGACAGTACTGGGAAGTTGCTTCCCTGCCGTGAAGTACAGCCTGGTAGAAGGGGTAGAAGTGTCTCACCGTGCCAGGTATTCAGAAGACAGGAAGACAAGGTAAGTATAGAGAAGCCAGAAACTGAGAAATGAAGAAAGAGAAAAAGGGAAAAGAGAGAAAAGAAAACAAACCAAAAAACAAAAAAACAGAAAAAAGAAATGTCCCCAGGGATCCCACTTCATGGCTGTGTAGACTGAGGGAGCAGCTCCCAAGCCACTCAGTCCTGCCCAGCTAGAAGGGTCTCCCAAGTTGAGAAAAGAAAAAGAAAACAACCAAACAAATAGATGAAAACAGAGGAAATCAAAACCAACCAACAAACAAAAAAGCCCCAGGGATCCCACCTGTATTGTTTTCCTGAATTCTTCCATTTTTTTGGCAGTGCGGGCTGAGAAGCAGTTCCACAGTCAAGCAGCATTTCACAGCCTTTCAGGAAGAAGCAAAGATGCACACAGAGCTAGGTATTTGAGATAAACAAGGGAGAGTTGGTGAGAGGTAAGGAAGAAATCTAAAGAAGTGGAGAAAAGCAACACCAGCAGCCAACAAACGGCACTCAGTGAGCCAGCCAGTGTGGGTGGGTAGAACCCAAGCAGCATCAGGGTGAAGCTGTTGCTTCCCATCCAAGAGACTGTGGCCACAGAAAGGAGAGGAGGCTGAGTGGGAGTGAAGAAGGGTAGGGAGTGGGAAAGGGTATATTGCTGCTTACCCGGTTGTTCTGTCTCTTGCTGAGAGCTCTGTGAAGCTGCTTTCCTGTACTCCCTGTTCAACAATCTCTTACTGGAGTCCAAGATGGCAGATCCGTGCTGCGTTAGCTGATAGGGGACCTCTGCACGTATCTCTCCTTGCTGTCTGTTCTCTGTCAGTTTCTTACTCCGTTCGGTGCGTGGCTGAGTTCTTTATCTCTTCATTTGATGCTTAGGGTTTCAGGATTGATGTTTCTCTCTGTTTCACTTAGTTTTTCATATCTTTGCTGTGAAGGGACAGCCTTGTGCTTCTGTCTATACTGTCATGTTGCCCGGAAGTCTACTTTAATATTTTTAATCAAAAAGATTTATTAAACAATAATTTATCAGCAGAATATAACTGCAACATCTGTTTTGCAATTATTTCTTGACTTTTTCTTCCCATACATTTCTGCTCTCACTGGGATTGTAAAGGAATATCCAAAATAACCATAAACTTTTCACTTAATATGTTGCATTTAAAATATTTTTTGTGTCTGCTTCTTCATAAATTTGGTCATTTATTATTGAACAGAGATGTACTCTTATTGTACATTAATTGTATTCTTTTGAGATAATGTATACAAC
>NW_004445442.1:0-1029 GCF_000243295.1 Trichechus manatus latirostris | reverse complement strand
AAGCACCGGGAGCAGAGCGCGTCCTTTGGACCCGAAGTTCCTAAGCAGAGAAGCTCTTAGTCCAGGGGAAGACTGATGACAACGAGGACTTTCCTCTAGAGCCAACAGAGAGAGAAAGCCTTCCCCTGGAGGTGACGTCCTGAATTTGGACTTCTGCCCTACTTTGACTGTGAGGAAATAAACTTCTCTTTGTTAAAACCATCCACTTGTGGTATTTCTGTTATAGCAGCACCAGATGGCTAAGACAATGATGTCTGACAATCATCAAAAAGCAGCTCATATATATTTCCTAAGAGAATTGACATTTTCAAATTATGCTATTTTTCAGTAAGCGAACGTGCTTTTTAATGAAAATCGTCACAAAGCATAAAGATGCTGATGGAATACATATTTGATGATCTCAATTTTCTAGAATGACGCGAACAATAATTTGATCAATTGTTTCTGAGCAATGAGAAGACATGTCACAGCAATCCCACCTTGCATCTTATGTGCATAGAAAAGTACCTCCCACACCCTTCCTCAGAGCTATTTTGATTTTCTTCTAGATATATTTCTAACCAGGTGAATTATCTGTTTAAAAAGAAAAAAATTAAAACATATATTATTCGTTAGACTCTGTGACTACATAATAATGTGTGATTATTGGAACTAATGCTTGTCTACTTTATTAGATTGTAAGGTTTGTGAGTGCAAGTAGTTTCTATTTTGTTTACTAACAGTACCTGGCACTTTTTAAAGGCTAAAATGAATATATGCAGAAGGACTGAATTAATAAGTAAATGAATTAATTAGAAAATGAATGAATAAATAAAAGAATGATAGAATTCAATAAGTGGATGAAAATGGAATTGTATGAGTAAGCAGGCTTAGGAAAACCAGGAAGAAGACAGTTAAGAGAGAAAAATCCATAAAATATAAGGTAAAAGGCATAGTAGTATGATCTACTGACATCTGTTCTTCAAAGATTTTTATAAAATAGTGTGAATTGAATGTGTGACTTAGGGACATAATTTGCAAGAAACTGAT
>NW_004445441.1:4842-6734 GCF_000243295.1 Trichechus manatus latirostris | reverse complement strand
GAGTCTCACATCTTAATACTTTTTGAACAAGAATCCTTGCATTTTCACTTTGCCCAGGGCCCCTCAAATTATGTAGCCAATCCTGGCCCCAGTGCAGTGCATGGCACCTAGCATGGAGTTCAATAAATGATTGTTGAATTGTCCAAAGTTTCTCCTTCCCATAGAAGGAACCCGTGAGATTGATTTACATTACCCCAACACAGACAAAGTCTTACTACACTCATAGATCCTTCTTGATTCAAACTTGGCATTTCATTCACTGAAACCACAAAAGAAATGTTCTCATCCTTGAAGCACAAACTCTACCACAATTTTAAATCCATTCAAATGATCTAATGGAAAACAGAAAGTGCTTCATAGTTATCTTCAAGAGGAGCTTTGATTTGCTGAGGCATTCATGGAGAAAGGAAGGGCAGGTGATCTAATAGCATCCCTGGGAAGTGCATTTCACCACTCTCCAACCTCTACATACTCAGTCCAAGTACAAGGCTCAGCTTCCAGGAACTGCAGAAGAGCCTTCACTTTGGTAATGCCTCAACAGAGGGCTGTCAAGGCAGTGGTTTTCAGCTGAAATATGAAAACTTGTTGTGAAACAAATGAGCCGCCTCTCAACCTGGTTGGATATAGAAGAATGATTTAGTAGTTCTGCTTGATAATTCTATTCATTGATTGTGATTTGTACAGAACTGTGTTCCCAGGAGTGTATGAAAATCATCAAGGTACTATACACTCAGCAAAAGTCAAGTTTCCTCACTTCTCAGAAATGGATGCAGCTGCCAGAGTGTATAGTACATAGTACAATTAGAAACAGCTTGAATTTAATATATCACTCTATTTCCATGGACTTGTTTAAAGCAGTATTGTTTCAATGGTTATATTGCTTTATTTGTTCTCAGAGTTTTAAATAAGGAGACAATGGGCATTGCAGATAGGAAAGTTGAGGTTTTACAATCAGCTACAGTCATATCAGTATGTAGCATTGCTATCACCACCTTGTTATCACCACCACCACCACCATCATCATCGTAATAACCACTCATAGTAGTATAGGGTTCAACATTGTCCAAAGTGCTTTTGAATCCACTGCCTGTCTCTGTTATTGCTGAGACAGCATTTCCTTTCCAAGGAAGGTGTGCTTGTCACTTTCTTCTCACTTTCACGTACTGAAGATGTTTCTTTGAGAAATAAAAAGGAAAACTGTGAGACGCAGAAAAAATTAGGAAAATCAGAGCATAAACACTGTAAAAAATATAATAGGTTTAGGAGGAAACAGTCTAATAACAGTAAAACATGAATTACAAACATTCTAGGAAGTGATTTGGACTTTGTACCTAAGAGGGACAGACAGATGTCCTCCATGGAAGGGCCCAACCACCTGCCAACACTGATAGTTGGCTCCCACGGGTGCCTCCTGGGGAGGGCCTTTAGATCATGAGTGAGGGTGAATAATTTGAGTGGAAATTTCTAATCAGGACAGTTGCCAGCCTGTGGGTTCCTTTACTAGTTGATCTATTAAGTAAGTACCTCTCAGAATTCTTTGTCATTGAAAATATAGTCCAAACCTTTACATAACCAAGAATAAGTTCCCAAGATGGTGCATGGGAGAATTTTGTTCTTTTCAACTCCACCCTTGGCACAATAAAAAAGACCACTCTGCCTTTTGATGGCAGCTCTCTCTTGGCTATCTGAGGCATAGCTGGCTTAGCCCAATTAACTGCTCTTTATTCAGGCTCCCTTGGAAAAGATAGAGGGGTGGAGGGGTGAAAGTCTTGCTAATTGCTGGTTGCCAACAAGTACACTGAGGATGAAAGCAGTCATCTGACAAAAGGATTCCTCTCATTACGAAAAGGAGGACAGGTCATTTAAAATAATGACCTCTCAAGTGTTTGTTT
>NW_004445441.1:1908-3499 GCF_000243295.1 Trichechus manatus latirostris | reverse complement strand
CATTTGCTCCCCTTCAGTCCCTTATGTATACAGTAGCAGAAGGATCCTTTAACAACTCGAGTCAGATCATGTTACTTCTGCTCAAAACTCCGCAGTGGCTCCTGATCTCACTCAGTGTTTTTAAAAGCCAAAGTTCTTCAAAAAGCCCATATAGTTCCCTTGCCCCCATTTTATCTCCTATGCCTCTCTCCCTTGCTCATTCTGCTCCACCCAAGCGGGACACCTCTTAGTTTCTTCAACATGACAAACTTTTTTGTGCCTCAGAGCTTTTGTGCAGTCCAGTTTTGGTCATGTGAAGATGAATCTACAAGACAAGGATCACTGGTTAACATCAGAAGCTAGGAGAAAGACATGGAGATTAGAGCTCTCAGAAGGAATCGACACAGCTGACACTCTGATTTTGGACTCCTAGCCTCCAAAGTGGTGTTGGTGAAGAATATCGAATATACCATGGACTGCCAGAAGAAAGAGCAAATCTGTCCTGGAGGAAGTACAGCCAGAATGCTCCTTAGAAGCAAGGATGGCAAGACTTGGTCTCACATACTTTGAACATGTTATCAGGAGGGACCAGTCCCTGGAGAAGGACACCATGCTTGGTAAAGTAGAGGGTCAGTGAAAAAGAGGAAGACTCTCAGCAAGACGGATTGACACAGTGGCTGCAACAATGGGCTCAAGCATAACAATGATCATGAGGATGGCACAGGACTGGACAGTGTTTCCTTCTGTTGTACATAGGGTTGCTATGAGTCAGAACCAACTCAATGGTACCTAACAACTACAACAACAACAAACATCCAAAACTGTGGGACAATAAAATCAGTTCTCATAAGCCACCCTGTGTGTGGTACTTTGTTATGGCAGCTCAAGGAAACTAATACAGCATGTTAAACTTAATACATCTAAACTAACTCCTAATGTTCTCTCCCAAATTTGATCAATTTGCCCTCGAGTTGATTCCAACTCATGGTGATTCCATATGTCAACTGCTTCATAGAGTTTTCTTGGCTGTAATCTTAATGGAAGCAGATTGCCAGGCTTTATCTTCCATAGTGCCACTGGATGGGTTTGAACTGACAACCTTTAGGTTAGCAGTCAAGGGTAAACTACTTGTATCACCTAGGGATCAATCTGTAGTGTTCCCCAATCAGGAAATGGCAAATCCATTATTTCAGTTGCATAGGCCAGAATCTTAGAATTACTCTTGACTCTTCTTTTTCCTCTTGCACACCTCACATTGAATATGTCACCAAATCCTGCTGGCTGAAACCATCACCAAAATGACAAGTGAGGACTTTGTAACTTTTTGTCTAGGGCTGCTGCATTTATGGAGATTGAGCAGTGAACAACTCACTGTCCAGGGATCGCCTCTCACATAGACTTCACTTTTCTGAGATCCCATTCTCACTGCCTTTTTGGCTCTGTATGTTCCTTGCTTACTTGCCAGCTTGTTGACACATTTGAAAAGATATTTTTCATATTTTATCCACCCAGTAATATTAGTTCTTCTCAGTGGAAAGGTGAATCAGCGTGTTTACTCCTCCTTATTGCTAGGCCTCAAAGAATTTATATAAAACATAATTTAAAAAAAAAA
>NW_004445441.1:0-1020 GCF_000243295.1 Trichechus manatus latirostris | reverse complement strand
GGCAAAGGTATGGGTGAAGACAGAAATACAGAGAAGTGAGCCCCCTTTGCTGATTTGGAGCAGGTAGCTGCTATGCTGAGCTCTCTTTATCAAAGCCTTTAACGTCTAGGGGACAAAAGTTGGGGTTTAGGGTATAGCAAAAGTGGGGGTCTGGTAAACTAGTACATGCTTTAGACCAGAAACCAAAACCAAACCTGTTGCCTTCTAGTTGATTCCAACTCATGGACACCCCATGTGTTATGGGCTAGAACTGAGCTCCAAAGGGTTTTCTTGGCTGTAATCTTTATGGAAGCAGATCACCAGGCCTTTCTTCCGTAGTGTCACAGGGTGGGTTCAAACTGCCAACTTTTGGTTAGTAGCTGAGTGCAAACTATTTGTGCCACGCAGGGATCTTTTGCTTTACACCAAGGGTTGGCAAACATTATCTATAAAAGGCCAGAGAGTAATATCTTTGCAGGCCACATATGGTCTCTATCTCATATTGTTCGTTGTTTTTTTTTTTTAAACCCTTTAAAACTGTAGAAACTATTCTCAGTCCATATGCCATGCAAAAGCAGGCCACGGGTTGGATTTGGCTTGCAGGTCAGATTTGGCCAGTAGCCTGTGGTTTGCTGACCCCTTCTTGAGACAGAGAACCTGGAAGTCTGCATCCTGGGAGTAATGGTAAACTGTCAATGGAATGGCTCTTATATAGATTGTATCCGGCTTTGTGTCATCTGGGCTGCTCAGAACGCTCAAATTCAAAAACTGGATTAAAGTGATCCCAGATTCAAGTGACCCAAGGCATCTGGCAGAAACAAATGGAAAACTTCTTTGGAGGAAGATACAATCACCTCCCATATAAATTAATAGCTACATATCTTTTCCAATTAATATAATGTTTAGTACGCAATGAAAGATCATTAGACACAGGAGAGAACAAGACAATATGAACAAGAACCAGCAGAAAGAACAGCAAACAGAAACAAGACTCCCATTTTCTTACACTTCAGGATGGGTTTTTAAACACACAGATTAATA
>NW_004445440.1:5540-6886 GCF_000243295.1 Trichechus manatus latirostris | reverse complement strand
AGAGTAGCAGGGGTAGGGGTCTGGGGACCATGCTTTCAGGGGACATCTAGGTCAATTGGCATAACACAGTTTGTTAAGAAAATGTTCTGCATCCTACTTTGGTTAGTGGCATTTGTGGTCTTAAAAGCTTGCAAGCCACCATCTAAGATGCATCAATTGGTCCCAACCACCTGGAGTAAAGCAGAATGAAGAAACCAAAGAAACACAAAAGTAGTAGCCCAAGAGACAGAAAGGGCCACATAAACCAGAGACTTCATCAGCCTGAGACCTGAAGAACTAGATGGTGCCTGGCTACCTCCGATGACCGCCCCAACAGGGAACAAAACAGAGAGTCCCTGATGGAGCAGGAGAAAGGTGGGGTGCAGAGCTCAAATTCTAGTAAGAAGACCAGACTTAATGGTCTAACTGAGACTGAAGGAACCCCAGAAAGCATAGCCCCTGGATTCTCTATCAGCCCAGAACTGAAACAGTTCTGAGGCCAACTCTTCAGAGAGGGATTGGACTGGGCTGTGGGACATAAAGTGATACTTGTGAGGACTGTGCTTCTTAGCTCAAGTAGATACAAGAGACTAAATGGGCAGCTTCTGTCTGGAGGTGAGATGGGGAGGCAGAGAGGGTTAGGAGCTCGTTGAACGCACATGGGGATCAGGGGTGGAAAGGAGGAGTAAGCAGTCACAGTATGGGGATAGCAATTAGAATCACATAACAATATATGTATAAATTTTCGTATGGGAAAAAATAAATAAAAAAAAAAAAAGATGTCACACGTGCTTTTTTATTCTCAGAGCTTAGTAGAAGGCCAAAAACCTAAAAGACATTCAGTGGATACTGGTTGGCTGGTTAAATGAATGGAATTGGAAATGAACCATCAACTTGGTACTGAGGTAATGATGCATTCGCTCTTCATGTGTGCTAGCACTGTATCAGAGCAAAGTACTGGAGAACATAATGCTGCTGGAAACAAATGTTTTGCATAATTTTTCTGTAAAACTCTGTTGAGGGATTCATTTTTCTTCCTGGGTCTCTGACTCTTCAGTTAAACTATGGTGTAAAGGCAAATAAGGACATATAACAATAATAGCTCCTATTCATTGAGAATTTAAAATGTGCCAAGCATTATGCTAAGCACAGTATCCTTAATCTTTATAATAACTCTGGGCTGCAACTACTACTGTTGTACCAGTTCTATTGTTGTTGTCAGATGCCATCAAATTGTTTCTAACTCATAGCAACCCTATGTGCAAGTGAATGAAACACTGCCTGGTCCTGCGCCATCCTCACAATCATTGCTATATTTGAGACCATTGTTGTACCCACTGTATCAAACCATCTCCTTGAGGGTCTTC
>NW_004445440.1:1980-4258 GCF_000243295.1 Trichechus manatus latirostris | reverse complement strand
ATAGATAAATGAGTGCCTCCAGCATTGCATCCGTTTGTTGAAACATCTCAGTTGGCATTCTGTCAATTCCTGGAGCCTTGTTTTTTGCCAATGCCTTTAGTGTATCTTGGATTTCTTCCTTAAATACCATTGGTTCTTGATCATATGCTACCTTCTACAATGGTTAAATGTCAACCAGTTCTTTTTGGCACCGTGACTGTGTGTTCCTTCCATCTTCTTTTGATGCTTCCTGCATCATTCAGTATTTTGCCCATAGAATCCTTCAAAATTGCAACTTGAGGCTTGAACTTTTTCTTCAGTTCTTTCAGCTTGAGAAGTGTTCTTCCCTTTTGGTTTTCTAACTCCACAACAAGTCCACAAGAGCCAAAGTACAACCTTGAGTACAGTCCACCTAAATTTAGAGACTATCTCAAGAATAGATTTGATGCATTGAACACTAATGACCGAAGACCAGACGAGTTGTGGGATGACATCAAGAACATCATATGTGAAGAAAGCAAACGTCATTAAAAAGACAGGAAAGAAAGAAAAGACCAAAATGGATGTCAAAAGAGACTCTGAAACTTGCTCTTGAACTTGGAGTAGCTAAAGCAAAAAGAAGACATGATGAAGTAAAAGGGGTGAACAAAAGATTTCAAAGGGCAGCTTGAAAAGACAAAGTATTATCATGAAATGCGCAGAGACCAATTCTGTAGATGATGGAAATGGAGCACAGAAAGGTTGGGTGAGTTTTTCAAGATCACACTACTATCATGCAGCTGAAATAGGCTCTATCTGATTCCAAAAGACCCCACTTTAAACCACTATACTACATGAACCCATTGCCATCAAATTGATTCTGACTCATAGGGACCCTATAGGACAGAGTCAAACTGCTCTATAGGGTTTCCAAGGCTGTAATCTTTACAGAAGCCAACTGCCACATCTTTCTCTTGAGGAGCAGCTGGTGAGCTCAGACTGCTGACCTTTTGGTTGGTGAGTTCAAACTGCTGACCTTTCTTTTAATAGCCAAGAGCTTAACCACTGCACCACAAGGACTCCCCATACTACAGAAAGCCCCCTTAAAATCACACACACACACACACACACACACACACACACACTTAAAAAAAAAAAGCAGATTAAAATCTCTAGCAGCAGTAACAGATTGGAGAGTTTGTATATTTTACAGGTAAGGAAACTGAGACTCAAGTATGAAGTGCCTTGCAGAATACCACATAGCTCATTACAGGCAGAAACTCATCAAACTTGAACTTAAAACTCCTGCCTGACAATCCAAAGTGCTTTCTCCTATACCTAATCACTTCCCTTTTAACAAAAACATCACCATTCTAACTTGGGTCAATGTCAGTCAGTCTCTTGACTGAATGCTAAAAAGAATTTCCCTTCCAGAAATGATTTACTCTTGTTTCATGAGCTCAGTCAATTCTTTTATAACCTAAAAAATACACCACGAAATAAATTTCATGGGTTAGTAGTCTAAGCACTTGTGTTTTTTTTATTTCTCCTGCCTTCACAATCACCAGTCAGGGCATGTTGCCTGACACAAACCCCTTTCCAGGGACATGGGCTGATGGAGCAAAAGGAGAAAAAAAAAAGACAAAGTCCAAATCTGTTTTCACAGTCAGGCCTACCAGTCACCAGATGATTGCTAAGTAATAGATGTGGGTGACAACAGTTACCCGATGAGGTCCACCGTCTTAACAACGAGGCCCATTGTGTCAAAAAAAAGCCATATATGCCAAATGCAAATCTGAGTACAGTGACAGTAATGCTTTCTGTAGTTTAAAAGGAGGCTGCTACTCCAGCATGTATGTCGGGCTGTTTTGTTCCAATAGTGATGAGATAGAACCCAGGCCACAGTTGCTCCCATGTTAGCAATGTGGGTGACTTCACAATGGAGGGAGGGGAGAGGATCCAGTTTACACACACCAGACATGGGGAAATGGGCATGGGACCTATCCAGTCCCTCCACAGAGTCGCCCTATTAAAAGTGCCCTTTTCACATAGAGGAAGCTCCTGTGTCAAAATGTCACTAATTGTCAAATCTGATGGGTGGGGATATAGGGCTATTCTATTTTTGTGAATTTGAAAACTTTCACAATAAAATGTTAAAAAAAAAAAGAAAACTTATCCTTTTCTCGGGAGCAACCTTCCCAGAGCCTTATCTTAGAGATGATGTTTATCCAAAGCAGCAGGGTTTGGGGGAGGGCTTGGACTTGAACTCAGAACCTCTCTGCCACATGTCTTGAGGATTCAGTCCTCCTTAATTCCAGTC
>NW_004445440.1:0-1572 GCF_000243295.1 Trichechus manatus latirostris | reverse complement strand
CAGACACTCAGTAAGTCCTTCCTCAGTCAAGGAAGAAAGCAACTGACTTTGATTAAGTATACATTTATTAGTTGTTGCTGTTAGTTGCCATCAAATCAGCTCCAACTCTTGGTAACCTTATGTATAACAGCACAAAATGTTGCCCAGTCCTGTGCCATCTTCATGACCACTGGTATGTTTGAGTCCATTGTTGCCGCTATTGTGTCAACCCATTTCATTGAAGGTTTCTCTTGTTTTTGCTGACCCTCTACTTTATGTCTTTTTCTAGCAACTGGTCTTTCCTGATGGCTTGTCCAAAGTAAGCAAGCTGAAGTCTCGCCATCCTTACTTCTAAGGAGCATTCTGGTTGTAGTTTTTCAACGACTGATTTGTTCATTCTTCTGCAAGTCTACAATACAGTTAATATTATTAGCCAACACTATAGTCTGAATGCATGTTGGAAAAATTAAATGAGGTAATATATTCTGACACTAAGCACAGTGATTGATGTGTAGCATACACTCATTTAATGGTAGCTGCTTTAATAATTACCATTATTACTATTACTATTATTATTACCTACCTACCGTATGCTGTCTAATCACCCCCTGTAAGATTTCCTCAGGGAGTTCTCCATCACACCATTACTAAGTTGTAGAAGTTGAACCTAAGACCATTTGTCTCCAAAGTTCACACCCTCAGCTCTGCATCATTCTGCTTCATTTCAAATGTCATTGCCAACTCTAACATAAATCAGTCTATACAAGGGCTAAAGGATCTCTCAGGGCTACCAGTTATGAATTGTTATCCTCACCTGGCGGGTCCATGGCTGAAAGGATGAGTCATCGCCTTGTTCCAGGCTGCTTGAACTCAATTTAATCCCTGAGTAGACAAAAAGAAACACATAGCAGTCGTTGTAGTTCATGTGATTGAAATAAATGTATATTTTGCTCAAGTCTGCAGTTTTCCCCCGAACTATAGATTAGTTTCCATTGTACATATATATTTTCTTTAGACTTCATTTGATCATAATTATATTAAATCACGTGGGTGCTGCTAGTCCACTAGCACAAACTTGGATTAAATGTTAAGATGCTGGACTGAAACAATTTCCTTTTCTTTCATTTACATTTGAATTCCCCCCTTTTCCCAACGAACTGTGAACAGCAGCTGTAGTGGAAGACAGTATGTAAGGTAGGCTGACTGGCAAGCAGTGCACTAAGGGATAATCAGTCCATTAGCTCTGTCTGCTTCTTGGGCAAGTCATTGCATCTCTTTCTGCTTCTGTTTGCCCAACCATAAATGAGGGAGGTAATGCACAGATGTAGTGAGAGCTGAGAGCTTATGCTTGCAAACCACCGTGAAAACCTACATGCCAAGAAAAACCCATTGCCGTCGAGTCATTTCTGACTCATAGTGACCCTATAGGACAGTAGAACTGTCCCATAGGGTTTCCAAGGAGCGGCTGGCGGATTCAAACTACCAATCTTTTGGTTAGCAGCCGAGTTCTCAACCACTGTGCCACTAGGGTTCCCAAAAACCTACACAAGAGATAATATAAGGAAGTTTATTATACATGCAAACCACATGTAC
>NW_004445439.1:6203-7248 GCF_000243295.1 Trichechus manatus latirostris | reverse complement strand
TGATCTCTGTCTCCTAATACTCAGAAGAATTATATGAAAGGTGCATGAATAAGCAAAGGAAGGAGAAAACTTTCTTGAGAGCAGTGTAAAGACATTCCTGTCCTATGGTCCCACTTTATTTTTATCAGGTGGGACAATAAGACAGGGTGATGCTTAGAACAGCTACAATGCATACCGTTACTTTGGATGTGTGGTGTATTAATTATTACTAATAAATTATCTCAAAACTTATCAGCTTAAATAAAAATTATTTTTTATTTCATGTAGTTTCTGAGGATCAGGGAGCCTACAACAGCTGAGATGGATGGTTCAAATTCAAGTTCTCTCATGAGGTTTTAGTCAAGCTGTCAGTTGAGGCTGCAGCCATCTGAGGCTTAACTGGGGCTGTAGAATCTGCTTCAAATCTCAGTTCCGTAGGGCTGCTCTTGACATGGCAGCTGGCATCCCCCAGAGGGAGCAATCTGAGAAAGAAAGGCAGTGAATGAGTCAGAGAGAAAAACAGAGAGACAGATAAACAGAAAGAAAGAAGGAATCCTCAATGTCTTTTATGGCCTATAGTCTCTGAAATCACGCACCATCTCTTCTGTTTTATTCTATTTGACACAGACTACCCATGATTTAACGTGTGAGAGGGCTGCACAAAAGCGTAAGTAGTATTATAGCATCATGCTATCAATTTATTACGGATTTTCTTGAAAAGTCTCCCAAAGTATTTGATATGTAATGAACTAGTCTTCTTATTTGTAATATAAATTCATCCTGGATAGGGAACAAGTCTTGTATATATTTTTTGTTTTATCCTTTTCCTTGCTCCCAGTTCCACACCTAACCAATGTGAGTCCAGCTCAGAAAATGTGCTTATTGAACTGAACATTTCTAAACTACCTTTAGGTATAAAACCATCATTATTCCTTCTCATATTTGAAGCTGCTTCACACTCCCATGATATAAATTCATCTCCTGGGAATTTTTATAAAATAATTCTGTCATATTAATCTCTCCTTGGAAGTTATAATTTTTAAAAGTTTAAATAGGAAGCCTCACC
>NW_004445439.1:4366-5873 GCF_000243295.1 Trichechus manatus latirostris | reverse complement strand
CTTTGGAAAATAAATTACTTCGTATCTCCATTTCTCATTGCTTATTTGTAAAATGATGATGATTATTACATTCACTTAAAAGAGTTGCTGTGAGAATTAAATAAAACCATGTATGGAGAAATTTTTAAGCAAGGCTGGCATATAGTAGTCACTCAATGAATACTGACTATTCATACTGTGATTTGCAAGTATAATGTAGATGTCTCTCTGCTTCTTAATATCTGGGTTGTGCTGGCTTGACCTCCTACTCAAGACCCAATTTCTTCTCCAATATTTCTGAAATCTCAAGGGAGTTCCGTTCTCATGGTCATATTCACTTTGGCTTTTACATATGCACAATTACTACTCTTCACTTTTTATCTTAAGATTTTTCTCTTTGCTACTTGTTGTTGTTAGTTGCTGTTGAGATGGCTCAGACTCATAGTGACCTTATGTACAACGGATCAGAACGTTTCCCAGTCCTGCACCATGCTCATGATCACTGGTATGCTGGAATCCATTGCTGTGGTCCCTGTGTATTTTGAGTGCCTTCCAACCTAGAGAGCTCAACTTCCAGCACTATGTTGGACAATATTTTGTTCTTTGTTGTCACCTGGTATTAATTCAAGCAAAACAAAACATATTGCCCTGGTTTTCTTATGTAACAAATTTAGTTCTTACTAAACCCTAATGGTAAACTCAGTCCTAGCTTTCACTTGTTCATAACTGTATAACCAAAAACTTGTTACCGTAAAGAACTCTGCAAAATAATGGGCCAACTCCACCTGGTCTCTTTTGCTCCCTTTCTTATCTGATAAAAATTATGCCACTTCTGCTCCCCATTAGAAAGTAGTAAGGACTGTAATTAATCTGTGTTTAAAACGACAGAGTTTATTTTTGCTGTCTTTTCAGCATTTTGACTAGAGGAAATGCAATTTCGTGTAAGCTCTTATTGCCTTATTATGCACAGTGAAGTGGTTGTTAAGCATCCATCTAGGACTAAAAGGACAGATGTAGTTCTTTGCAAAGATCTGCTTTTGGCCTGTTCTTAGGTTACAATCTGAGCAATCTGTGCCGTTTTCCAAGGGCAGGTCATTGGTTCAAGGAAGACAGGCTTTAGAGTCCACATGCATATGCTCCCATTCTGGCCTGAGTATCCTCATCGGTGTAAAAATAAAACTAAAATGTCATCTGCCCAGCAGAGTGCTTGTGATTGGTAAACTAGAAAATCAATACTAACATGCTTTGTAAATTATAAAATGTGATACATGGGTTACGTTGAATTGAAAGGGCCAAATAGAAAAAAGCATGGACTCTGAAGTCAAATAACACAGGTGGATAATCTCGAGCACCTTTTTACATCCTTTGCCTCACTGCCTCCTGAAAATGAGGCAAATTATAGTAATGATAATAATACTTTTCTACAGGTCTGTTGTAAAACTTATAAAGATGATATTTTAAGTATGTTTTTGCAACATTGTTGTTAAGAAAAAGCTCAATTAATTCTTATTATTTTCCCTTCTCATAT
>NW_004445439.1:1209-3626 GCF_000243295.1 Trichechus manatus latirostris | reverse complement strand
TTTAGCAGACATTCAAAGGTTTGTTAGCAGGTAAGAGACCTTATTGGAAAAGAGCTCTAGAATTATCACTCTGATACACCCCAACACACTCCCCATTTCTTCTACAGCATGGGAAATTCCAGGTTAGCCCATAAACGATGTTCTTCTCGGGCCAATGCTGTACCTCTTGGCTCTGACTACATTAATGCTCTTTGAATAGTCTCTACCGGGGGAAGACCTATGTCAGGAGCCAACTCTTACTCTGCAACCCTCTGCTACCCTCTTCTGGTGGTAGTGTATTACTGCAATTAACCCTTCAAAACCCAGATGAATCTATTATCTCTAGATGTGAAATGGTAATGACCAAATAGGAACAGTGGCCTAGGGTAGATGTCATAGCCAGATCCAGCTCCAAGCTCTAAGAAACCAAGTCCTGTCCCATAATTTGATATCTGAAGGCTATAGCCAAGACTTCAGGCTGTAGGCCAGGCGATCATCCACGTTAGACCAGTTGACAGCATTAAATTATTAATGGAAACAATAATGAAGAGACAGGCCATATTAAGAAATGTGGGTAGCAGGTGGATCACTGACATCACCACCTTCTTAGTGAGGCCTTTTCTGATCACTCTACTTAAAGTTATAATCCTCACACTTCTATTTCCATACTTGTTTTATATTTCTCCATAATATGTTTTGTTATCTAACATGCTATATTTAATTGTTCAATTTTGTTATTTGTTTGTGTATCCTATTAGACAGTAAGCTCCAGAAAAGCATGGCTTTTTTTTTTTTTTTTGCCTCTGCTGTATTTCTAACATTTAGATTAGGGCCTGACACATATTAGTTGCTCAAAAACACTTTTTGAATGAAGGAATGTTCGTAGGAAGCAGCCGTAGGCACATGTGTAGCGGAAGAGGGCTTGAAAAAACCAAACCAAACCTGTTGCCATCGAGTCAATTCTGACTCATAGCAACTTATAAGATAGAGTAGAGCTGCCACATAGGGTCTGCAAGGCTGTAATCTTTACAGTTGCAGACTGCCAAATCTTTCTCCCAAGGAGCAGCTGGTCGGTTTGAACCGCTGACCTTTCAGTTAGCAGCCAAGTGCTTAATCACCGCTCAACCAGGGCTCCCTAGAAGAGGGCTTTACACAGAAGTAAATGTTATTTCTGCCATTTTACAGTTGAGAATCAGGCACTATGTAATTCCCTGGAGTTACACTGACAGAAGATGTGACTCAGATGAAGGGTGGCCTGAATCCACTGCCCAGGGTCCTTTCGCTACACCTTGATTTTTCTAGTATACACATGATTGTCATGTACTACATATGTAAAGGAGATTTGCTAAATGAATAAGTATGAGAATGATTTAAAGAGTAAGTGGATGATAAATGAATGAAAGCAGTGTAACTTTTAAAACAGGCAAACATGAGAAATCTGATAATGACAGTGTGCTATCATTCTGGACCATACTGTTAATCAGAACCGGAATACAATCATCTGCTATAATCAATCAATACTAGGCATTGTGTCCTCAAGATGCATTCACATGTTTTCTGAGGGAGATTGGTTTTAAGGTATACTTTATGTACAGTAAAACACCTCCTTTTACACTCTACAGTTAGATGAATTTTACCAGCTGTATATAGTTGTGTAACTACCATCATAATCAAGATATAGAATGTTACCATCAACCCTCCAAAAAATTTAGGGTGACTTTTTTGCAATTAATCCTTTTCCCACACCAAAAGCTCTTGCCAAATTTGATCTGATTCTTCCCTCCTAGTTTTTCCTTTTCCAGAACTTCCTATAAATGGACTCCTACTTTATGTAGACTTTTGTGTCTTGATTACTGTAACTTTACAGTAAATCATGCAGTCGAATAATGATGTGAGTTCTCCAACTTTATTCTTTATT
The DNA here is from genome assembly GCF_000243295.1 of Trichechus manatus latirostris. Classification (NCBI taxonomy): domain Eukaryota; kingdom Metazoa; phylum Chordata; class Mammalia; order Sirenia; family Trichechidae; genus Trichechus; species Trichechus manatus. The sequence continues at coordinate 1,729 of NW_004445439.1, read as the reverse complement.
TCAAAAGTGGTTTGGCTATTCTGGTTCTATTACTTTTCCAAATAAATTTTGGATTTAGCTTGTAAATTTCTACCAAAAAAAAAAAGAAAGAGCGAGCCTTCTGAGATATTGATGTAGCTTGCACTGGATGTATAGATCATTTGAGGAGGATGTGAGTCTTCCAATCCATGAGCACATTATATCTCTTCATTAACTTAAATCTTTATTAATTTCTCTTAGCATGTTTTGCAGTTTCAGCATACAAACCTTGCACATATTTTATTAAATTTTTCACTGTGTATTTCAGACTTTTCATGCTATTGTAGACAATATGTTTTAAATTTCAGTTTCAAATGTTTGCTGCTTGCATCAAAACCCTGAGAATGAATACCTTCTTAAATTTTGCATGTCTGTTTTGCCTCACTCAAGTCTTACCCTGACTAAAACCAAAAGCCAACCAAACCCGTTGCCATCAAGTTGATTTCGACTTGTAGCGGCCCTGTAGGACAGAGTAGAACTGCCCCATAGGGTTTCTAAGGAG
>NW_004445439.1:0-1109 GCF_000243295.1 Trichechus manatus latirostris | reverse complement strand
ACAATATGTTTTAAATTTCAGTTTCAAATGTTTGCTGCTTGCATCAAAACCCTGAGAATGAATACCTTCTTAAATTTTGCATGTCTGTTTTGCCTCACTCAAGTCTTACCCTGACTAAAACCAAAAGCCAACCAAACCCGTTGCCATCAAGTTGATTTCGACTTGTAGCGGCCCTGTAGGACAGAGTAGAACTGCCCCATAGGGTTTCTAAGGAGTGGCTGGTGGGTTTGAACTGCCAACATTTTGTTTAGCAGCCAAGCTCTTAACCACTGTGCAACCAAGTCTCATTCTGACTGGGTTAGAGAAATACAATTTACATTCTGTATCCTGTGATCTTGTTAAACCAACTTATTAGTCCTAATAGCTTATTTTTGTGTATTATTTAGGATATTCTAGAGAGATAATCATGTCATCTAGGAATAAAGACTTTTATTTCTTCTTTTCTAATCCATATGCACTGTATGTCTCTACCTTGTTGTATTGTTCTAACTAGGATCTATCTCAAGTACAATATTCAATAAATTTAGAGAGAAAAGATATTTTTGTATTTTTGCTGATTTTCAAGGGAGAAAACATTCAGTCTCACTCCTAAATATAATGCTAAGTTTAGGGTTTTTGTAGATGCGCTTTATCAGGTTGAAGAAATTGCCTTCATTTCTTAGTATGCGGAGGGTTTTCATAATGAATAAATGTTGAATATTGTTAAATGTTCTTTCCACATCTATTGAGATAATTATAAAGTTTTCCTTTTTGTATTTTGTTCATATGCTGAATTAAATGATTTTCCAATGCTGACCAAACCTCACGTTTATGAGATAAAACCCTCTTAGTCATTATGTGTTATGCTTTTTATATATAACTGGATTCAATTTGCTAAGGTATACCAGGCAAATGCTAGTCAACTTCTAATTGAATAAACTTCAGAAGAAGGGGCAAAGAGGGACATTATATGATTATAAAGGGGTCAATTCAATGAGAAAGCATAACGATAAAAAATGTGTACGTATGTAATAACAGAGCTTCAAAATATAAAAAGCAAAAACTAATAGAACTGAAAAGAGAAATAGACAAATTGACAACTATACTTGTAAACTTATATTCTCCACTTA
>NW_004445438.1:5584-6719 GCF_000243295.1 Trichechus manatus latirostris | reverse complement strand
CCCAGACTCACTGGAAGAATTTAGGCTGAGGCCCGGCCAGCCTGTTAGCCTGCTAGGGGAAGCCAAGGAGAGTCTGCTCAAAGCTTGAAGGAGGCTGGGCGGAGCATGGCCTGTCGATTAGGGCTGGGCTGGGCTGGGCTGGGCTAGGCTGGAGAGTCATCTCTGGCTGCTCTTCTAGCCTTCCCATCAACACATCAGGAAAAATGAGGTGTTTCTGTCAATCACCAAAGACACATGGCATCCTGGCTGAATCCTCCCTGAGCTAATGGGACTGCAGGGAAGTCATTCAGCATTTGAAGAAGCTCGTTGATCAGCGGCAGTGAGGCATTTGGGAGGAAAGCCTCTACAGGTAGCCAGAAAGTATATGAAAAATTGTATGGGGAGCTGCAATGCCAGTCCAGGGCCCAGTGGCAGTCACACAGCCTTGCTAGAGGAGCCTCTCAGCTGCAGGGACACCAGACTGAGCTGCACAGCTGTGACATCACCCTACCCTCACCCCAACCAAAGGACACCCATAGGAGCCCAGACTGGCTATCTCTGAAGTCTGCATGTTTAAGGATATCTGCATAGAGATCTCAATGCTTAGTGCTTTTGCAATGATGTAATGATGTAGTCATCTTCCATTTTGTGATCTGATGTAGTTATCCCCCATTTTGTGATGTGTTGTAAAGCCTAGCCTCTATGTCAGTGATTATGGTCCCATTTGGGAGTGAGTTGTCTGTTATGTTAATGAGGCAGGATAAGAGTAGGGTGTATCTTGAGTCACCACTTACTTACATGTAGTCCTTGATATGAAGAAAGAAGAACTCATAATAATGAATCAGACGCAGACCCTGGCCTAAAGGAGCCTGCAGGTTATGGAAGCATATAAAAGATTAGCAAAAAAAAGGCCAGAGTGTGGAGGCTGCAGAAAATTTAAAAGAGAGGGGCTGATGGGGTTGGAGCTAGGCTGCCAGCCCTTTCTCCCTAATGAGCTAGGTCACAAAGTCAGTGTCCAAGGGCTTGATTCACAACTGGGGAAGAGAGCCCTGGGCTAGGTCAGGACAGGGTTGAGACCTAATCTGCCTTTCACTTCCCCAGATAAGACACTTCCCTTCACTTCACTTCTCTTCACTTATGCTTTGAAGGGGTTGGG
>NW_004445438.1:2573-3992 GCF_000243295.1 Trichechus manatus latirostris | reverse complement strand
GCAGCAGATCCAGGCCCAGGGCTTTCGTATGACGTGGGCACTATAAAAAGCTGATGTGGCCTAAGCTGCATCTTGAATGACAGAGAGGAAGATCCCTTCTCTGACGGTTGAGAGAAAGTAATATGATGAAAGACTGCCTGGGTTCAAACCCCAGCCAGCCATTCACCAGCTGTCTGATTTTGTGCAAGTTATTTCACTTTCCTATGCCTCACTCCCCGCTCTATGAAATAATAATGGTATATCTACCTCACAAGATTATTGTAAGGATTAAATGAGTTAATGTATGTAAACCACTCAAATGCTGTAAGTTTTAGTCTTATTGTCATTGAAAGCAAACCAAATGATGCATTTTAAGGCATCAGACAAATCAGAGACCATTCAGAGGAGAGAGGTAAGAAGAATAAAAGAACTCAAGGCCACATTTTATGAGAAGTGGATGAAGGAAGCTGAGCTATTTATTACAGAGAAGTCAAGGGCAGGGGTGTGGGTGAGGCAGGATGCTGATCTTTAGCTTCAAACCACCTCTGCAGACACTGATCAGACTTATGATAATGGTGCCAAGGTGCAGGGCAAGGGTCAGCTGAGGAGAAAGGAAGTGTCCCACGTAGTCCACTGTTCTGAACATGGCTCCTAAAGACCCAGTAAGAATCATGTTCTAAAATATGATTAGGATGTTGGAGCATTATTTTAACTACTTTACCGGTCTTTATGAAATAAGACAGTAAATAAACATTCTTTCATTAATTCCCATTTTAACATAAAGAGCTAATGGTTATTAACTTAGAAACATTATTAGGCTGGGTGTTTTATGGACAGGCAGTAAAATATGATGGTTAAGAGAAAGTAATATGACACAAGACTGCCTGGGTTCAAATCCTTAGCCAGCCATTTACGAGCTGTGTGACTTCATGCAAATTATTTCACTTTCCTATGCCTCGCTCCCCCCTCTATAAAATAATAATGGTATCTACCTCACAAGATTGTTTTAAGGATTAAATGAGTTAATATGTGTAAATCAGTAAGACACTGTAAGTTTTACCCATTATTGTCATTGAAAGCGGACCCAAGTTTTGCTTTTGTATTTTAGTGCAATCCCTACAGTAATAGTGAACAATTACTATGACTCTCTAAATGTGTATTAAGTGTGAGGCACTGTACCAACCAGATTATGTCTGATATGTTTTCTCTCTAATTCTTACCATAACACTATAGGGGAAGTAGAATAATCCTCATTTTAGAGATGAAGAAATTGAAGCTCAGAAAGGTTGAGTAGCTTGCTCAGGACCACACAGCAAGAAGTGGTAGAATCAAGATTTATATTCAGATCTGTCTATTTGAATGCCTTTTCATAATTCCATGCTGTCCAATCAGGAGGGACCAACTCTGTGCACCCCTCTAGTCCCAGACCTAGCACAATGC
>NW_004445438.1:0-1100 GCF_000243295.1 Trichechus manatus latirostris | reverse complement strand
GAGACTTTGTCTCACATACTTTGGACATGTTATCAGGAGGGATCAGTCCCTGAAGAAGGACATCATGCTTGGTAAAGCAGAGGGTCAGTGAAAAAGAGGAAGATCCTCAGTGAGATGGATTGACACAGTGACTGCAACAATGGGCTTAAGCATAAAAATGATTGTGAGGATGGCACAGGACTGGGCAGTGTTTTGTTCTATTGTACATATGGTCGCTATGAGTCAGAACCAACTCAACAGCACCTAACAACAACAATAACTCTATGTACAAGACCTTGGGAGAAGCACCAGGTTTACAGGGATAAAAGACACCATCCCCACCCTCAAGGAGCTCACTATACAGAAGGGAAGCATACCTGAAAATACATTATAACGACATCTGCAGGGTTCAATGGAGTTAGGGAGGAGGACACCTAAAGGGTCAAGGGAGACTTCAGAGAAGAGACAATACTTGAGCTGAGACCAATACTTTAAGGGAGGAAAGAGCATCCCAGATGGAGGGAAGAGTCTGGGCAAAGGCCTGGAGGCAAAAAGCAGCTTGGCAATGGTTTGCTATAACTGGAGTCCAGCATGTGTCTTTGGTGTCAAGTTAGAGAGTGGAAAGACTTGTTGGAGATAAAGCTAAAAAGGTGGACAAGAAGCAAATCATGGAAACCTGGTACAACATGCTTAAGGAGTTTGAACTTGATCTTAGTAGATGTTTAGAAGCCATCAGATTTTAAATAAGGAAATTACTTAATCAGATCTGCATTTTAGAAAGACCACTCTGATACACCATAAAGATGGTTTGGATAGGGCAAATCCAGAGACCACTTAAAAGATATTGCAGTCATGCAAGCAAACAATGAGTGCTGGAATTAGGCTCATAGCAATGGGGAAGGTAACGGGGAGATAGATGTAGGAAATGCGACTGATACGCCTTGGTGTCCAACTGGATGTGAGAGGAGGAAGAAATCTAGAGAGGCTTCCAGATTTTTGGCTGGGGTCACTGGGAGAATGGTTAGGACAGCCACCAAGACAGGGAATAAAGAAGATGCAGATTTGACAAAGAAGATGCTGAGTACATTTATAAACATGCTGAGTTTGAGATGTCTTTGGAT
>NW_004445437.1:5528-6768 GCF_000243295.1 Trichechus manatus latirostris | reverse complement strand
AAGGTAAGGGAGGGCAGGGAAGCTAGGTTAATGGAAACAGAACAACCAGAATGGAAATAATGAGAATGCTGACACATTGTGAAAAATATAACCAATGTCACTGAACACTACATATAGAAATTGTTAAATGGGAACCAATTTGCTGTGTAAACTTTCACCAAAAACACAATAAAATATTTAAAAAAAAATTTCAAGCATCCAAAAAAAAAAAAAAGTGGGCTGGAAAATTGGTAACAAAGAACCAGTTTTTCTGTCTATGCCCACCCTCTCCTCACTCCCAAGGAACTTCTGCTGAACACTAACACAGAAAGACAGCCTAGGGGCTGGGCTAGGAGGGGAACGTGAACTCTCTCAGGGTCTCACGGTGTCTAGAAGTAAAAATTCTGCTAGAGACAGAGGCTAACACTAAGTACAAGACAGGTCTGTACCCTCAAGACAATTGAATTTGGAGAAGAACTGTAACTAACTTAGCTATAACCCAAACACAACCCATCTTAACTCCTGATAGAATCAAGATGATCAGCCCTTCAACAAATCTCTTTGACAATGGAAACAGAATACTCTTTCTGGGTGAAATTAATAACATCTACAGCCTATATGTTATTTTATATGGGTGTCTGACATATAATAAAAGCATGATGCATATGAAGGAGCAGAAAAATCTTGATCCATAATCAAGGGAAATAATAGCCAATAGAAACAAACTCACAGATGACCCAAGTATTGGAATTAGCGAACAAGGACTTTAAAATAATGGTTATAAATTCACTAAAGAAAAAAAAGAAAGGCATAGACCAAACAGATGAAAAGACAAGAGAATTTCAACTGAGAAAATATCTAAAAAATAACCAAATGGACATCATAGAACTGAAAAACATATCTGAAATTAGGAATTTAATAGATGGGCTTTGTAGCATGTAGAAATAGCAGGGAGAAAAAAGGATTCGTAAACTTGAAGACAGGTCAAAGAAAATCATCCATGCTGAAGCACAGCAAGAAAAGACAAATGACAAAACAAGAACAGAGTATGAGAGACACATAGAAGATTGTCACATGGTCTAACATGCATGTAACTTGAGGATTACACGCAGATGGATAGGCGAGAGAGAAGGGGCAGAAGCAACAATGAAGAGATAATGTCTGAGACTTGTTTAAAACTGATGAAAGGTATTAACCCACAGACCCAAGAAATTCAGCAAACCCTGAGCAGGATAAATGCAAAGAAAATAGCATCTTGACA
>NW_004445437.1:2368-3845 GCF_000243295.1 Trichechus manatus latirostris | reverse complement strand
GGAAGACTATTTCTCTTAACCCTTATTCTTACATCTGGATCTTAAAACAGCTTTCATGAACATATTTGGAATAGACTTAAGCCCTGACATATCAGTAATTGCTGTAAATGTAAACGATCTAAATACACAATTAAAAGACAGAGATTGGCAGAGTGGATAAAAAACCACCATAGCATATATACTGTCTATGGGAAATTTACTTCATACACTTAATACTAGTAAAATTTTGAAATATCTTATAAATTTATACTTTGCCCATGTCAATAAAATTTAGTCTAATGCGTTTGAAAAGTGTCTTAGTTATCCAGTGCTGCCATAATAGAAATACCACAAGTGGATGGTTTTAACAAACAAGTTTATTTTCTCACAGTCTAGTAGGCTAGAAGTCTGAATTCAGGGTGCCAGCTCCAGGGGAAGCCTTTCTCTCTCTGTCGGCTCTGGAGAAACGTCCTTGTCATCAATCTTCCCCTGGACTAGGAGCTTCTCAGACACAGGGAACCCAGGTCCAAAAGATACGCTCTGCTCCTGGCACTGCTTTCTTGGTGGTATGAGGTCTGCATGTCTCTCTGCTCGCTTCTCTCTTTTATATCTCAAAAGAGATTGGCTCGAGACACAATCTAATCTTGTAGATTGAGTCCTGCCTCTTTAGCGTAACTGCCACTAATCCCATCTCATCAACATCATAGAGATAGGATTCACAACACATAGGAAAATCACATCAGATGACAAAGTGGTGGACAATCACACAATACTTGGAATCATGGCCTAGCCAGATCGATACACACATTTTTGGGGGACACAATTCAATCCATGACATAAAGTAATTTGACAAGTTGCACATGAAAGAGTAAAAGCCAAAACAAAAACAAGCACTGACTAGTATTGAAACTACTTTCCCCTGTCGGCAAGGTGTAGCTAATACATGTTCACCAGTTGGATGAGTTTGGGATCTTTTTTCTGCCTGTGACTCACAAACTTCAGTATATACGATCACATCAGCTCTGCAATTGGTCCAGTTAGGTTATTAAGACAGAAGATTGAAAATGTTGAGTTTTGCACAGAAAGCTAACTCCTTTATTTCCTGGGACATGGGTATCATCAAAACAAGATTTCAATAATCTAGGGAAAGAGAAACGATATTTTTAAATCAAAGAAGAGAAAAACTAAAAGTTAATTAGAGCTCAAGTCTACTGCGATCTATTGAAATACTTCTATCACTACTGTACGAACTCTATGGAGCAGTTCTGCTCTGCACACACGGGGTCACCATGAGTTGGAATTGGCTCAATGGCAATCAACAACAACAAAAACGGACAGAAAAAATGTTTGTGTCAACTTTTAATTTTTTTGATACTTTTATCTTTTTCATGTTGAAAGCAACCAAAAACATTATTAATATTTCTACCCCCTCTTCTAGGAATATTTGATCAGTAGAAGGATTTGTATCACTTGGATAAAGTCATGAAATATCTAATCA
>NW_004445437.1:0-1181 GCF_000243295.1 Trichechus manatus latirostris | reverse complement strand
GGACAACCAAAAGGCTGAATTTACATACACATCCCATGACTCAGCAATTCACTCCTGGGTACGTGCTCAAGAGGAATGCATACATATAATCATCAAAAGATATGTCCTACACTGTGCAAATAGGCGTACTCTTCGTAATAGCCCCAAATCTGGAAACTACCTGAATAAATGCCCATCTACAATAGAACAGATAAATCAATGGTAGTAAAATCACACAATGGAACATTATGCATTGGGTATGAATAATTACAACAATATGCAATAATAAGGATGAATCTCACGAACATAATGATTGAAAGAAGCCATCACAGGCAAGTACATATTATATGATTTATTTTTCTAGAGTACAGAAGAGGTAAAACTGTGTTGTTAGATAGTGGTTGCCCTTGGGGAGGGACTGCAAAGAACTTAAGGGGGGCTCCTGTGGTCTCTATTTTTTATCTGGGTGCTGGTGGCTCAGGTGTGTTCAGATTGTGATTTGTTGACCTGTATCCTTATATATGTGTGTATATAACGGATATTTTGGCGGGTTGTGCAGTGGTTAAAGCACTCAGCTGCGAACCGAAAAGTCGGCAGTTCAGATCTACCAGCCGCTCCTTGGAAACCCTATGGGGCAGTTCTATTCTGTCCTACCCAATGACAAAGGGTATACTTACTTTATATATATATATATACACATATGTATGTATATTTAAGAGCCCTGGTGGCACAGTGGTTAAGCGCCCAGCTGCTAACTGAAAGGTCAATGGTTTCAACCCAACAGCTGCTCTGTGGAAGAAAGATGTGGCAATCTGTTTCCATAAAGATTTATAGCCTTGGAAACCCTCTGAGGCGGTTGTACTCTGTCCTGTAGGGTCTCTATGAGTAGGAATCAATTTGATGGCAACAGGTTTGATTTTTGATTTGGGTATATATATTTATTTTTTTAATTGGTTGGTGGCAGAGCTAGTGAAGATTAATCCTTTGTTACTGCTGACAGAATTGAGCTGAATGAGAATTTTACAGTTATGATTGCTCTTCTGTCTTGAGTGAATGATCCAGTTTATATTTTCTACAGTCCCTGTAAGTGCCACTGAAGGAGCAGAGTGGCTTGCAGTGGGTTTGGCATCTGTCCCAGCCTCTCTCTTCAAGTGGAAGGTGTAATCTGAACTGCCAGCAAGCACACTTCGGAAACAAGATGG
>NW_004445436.1:5233-6769 GCF_000243295.1 Trichechus manatus latirostris | reverse complement strand
ACGCTGAGACCAAAAGAACCAGATGGTGCCCAGGTACCACTACGAACTGTTCTGACTGAGATAACAATAGGGGGTCCTAGACAGAGCAGGAGAAAATTGTAGAACAAAATATCAAATTCACAAAAAAGACCAGGCTTGCTGGTCTGACAGAGACTGGTGCAACCCCTGAGACTATGGCCCTAAGACACCCTCCTGACCTGGAAAGGAAGCCATTCCCAGAGACCACCTCCCAGTCAAACAACCGTCAAACAACAGACAAGAAATTAAGGGAATCTGTAAAAACCAGACTAACGTTGAAAAAAATAGTAAAGGGAGCCCTTAGGACAGAGGACCAACAACGTGAGACAACAATTTGAGATTATGACACAAGACAACATTACCTGGAAACCAACCCAGATAAAGGATTTTCAAAAATAAAGCTACAAGACTGAAAACAGCGAACCAGAGACATCAATCTGTAAATAGCGACATAAGATAAACAATAACACCAGAGAGGAATGTACTCCTTAGAACAATCAATTATATGAGAGCAAAAGGACATTTATCTACCCAAAAGCAAAGATCAGAAGGCAGGAAGGGGTAAAAAACCAGGACGAAAAAAATGAGGAAACCAGGGCAGAAATGGGGTGTGCTGACACACTGTGGAAAGTGAAACCAAGGTGACGAAACACTTCATGTACATACTGTTGAATAAGTTACTAATCTGCTTTGTAAACTTTTACCTAAAGCACAATAAGGAAAAAAAAAAAAGAAAGAAAGAAATGAGATGGGTGATGGAGAATCAACTGAAATAAAAAGGATAATCACAGAATACTGAAGAACTGTACTCCAACAAATTTGAATACCTAGAAGAAATGGACAAGTTTCTAGAAACACACTACCTACCTAAGCTAACACAAACTGAGGTAGAGAATTTGAACAGACCCATAACAAAAGAAGAAATTTAAGAGGTCATTAAAAAAAAAAACTCTCAACCAAAAAAAAAGCCCTGGCCCAGACAGCTTCACTGGAGAATTCTACCAAATATTCAGAAGAGCTGACACCAATTCTACACTAACAATTCTAGAACACAGAAAAGGATGGGTTACTCTTGAATTCATTCTACGAAGCAAGCATAAACCTAATACCAAAGCCAGGCAAAGACACCACTAAAACGAAAATTACAGACCAATAGTCCTCATGAATACAGTTACAAAATTCTCAACAAAATCCTACCCAACAGAATCCAATACCATATAAAAAAATAATACATCATGACCAACTGGGATTCATACCAGGTATGCAAGGATGGTTCCACATTAGAAAATCAATCAACATAATCCACCACATAAATAAAACAAAGGAAAAGAACCACATGATCCTATCAATTGATGTGGAAAAGGCATTTGATAAAATCTAACACCCATTCCTGACAAAAACTCTCAGCAAAATGTAACAGAAGGGAAATTACTCAACATAATCAAGGGCATATATACAAAACCAACAGCCAACACCACTCTCAACAGAGAGAGACTGAAAGCATTCCCTTTGAGAATG
>NW_004445436.1:2754-3584 GCF_000243295.1 Trichechus manatus latirostris | reverse complement strand
TGACTCCATGAAACATCACACAACATGGATGAACCTGGAGGACATTATGTTGAGTGAAACAAGTCAATCACAAGAGGACAAATATTATGAGACCACTATTATAAAAGTCAAGAAAAGGTTTACACACAGAAAGAAACATTCTTTGATGGTTACAAAGGATGGGTGGAGGAGGGAAGGAAAATCACTAACTAGAGAGTAGACATGTATTAACCTGGATGAAGGGGAAAGCAATACACAATAAGGGGGATGTCAGCACAACATGACCAAGGCAAAGGAAGACACCAGGAGGAACACAAGAGTAAAAGGAAACAACACTAAATACTATTATATACACAACCCTGCAATAACAGTAATAACAAATAACAATTTACAAGTGGATACATAGGTAGAAATGAAAGCTGAACAGGTGTGGGATGGCGTATGGGAGTACACCCATGAGCATATTTAGGTTTGGCAGAGGATACTTCTGCATACGTATTTGTATGTGCTGCAAATATATCCATGTATGTAGTAGAGCATGCAGGGAGCAGAGTTATGAAAACTTCTTAGCCATAACCAAACACCTTGAGGGACTGGTCACTGGGCTTGAGGGCTTAGGACCACAGTCTCAGGGGACGTCTAGGTCAAGTGGCAGAACAGTTCATAAGGAAGATGTTCTACATCCTATCTTGGTGAGTAGCATCTAGGGTCTTAAAACTTTGAGAGTGGCTATTTAAGATACGACTACTGTCTCTTCCCGTCCAGAGCAAAGAAGAGTGAAGAAAATCAAAGATTCAAGAAACAATTAAGCAAAGAAGACTGAAGAAAATCAAAGATTCAAGGAAACAATT
>NW_004445436.1:0-820 GCF_000243295.1 Trichechus manatus latirostris | reverse complement strand
AGCCCTCATATGGGGTAAAACAGGTTATTATTCTATTTTGTTTACTGTAAATGAGGAGCTTCAATACTATTTTTAAATGGGGGAGTCACTTGTAAACACAGACTGTTATTATGACAATTAAAAACTACAGGACAACATTTATTGTTTTACACTAAAAGACACTATAACTAGTGTCATGCCAAAAGTGAACTTTTTTACTTTAAGCCACTGACCCATAGAATGAAAACACTGGGGATGCATGTTAGGCAAAAAGCAATTTTTCTAGATTTTTTTAAAAAAGTTCTACTAGATTACAAACAGGGGATGTAACATTTTATTCAATAAATGCAGCAACTAAAGTAATACACAAGAGTTATAGAGTCATTTAAATTGTCATCATGGTCAGTTAAAGGACAGCTGTTTGGAAAGTGCTGGCTGGAAATACACAAACATACAAAATAAGACAGATCAGAAAAAGAAACGGGACGGAAAGAAATGGTCAGGATACAAATGCCAGCAAGAGACAGAAGGCAGAAACAGTTTAATTTCAATAAAGTAATAACTCATATCAATATAGAATGCTTTTCAAATCCTACATTTTTATAAGCAAAATAAATCTGCGATCTTTTCCTGACACAGGTTGCCAGATAAAATCACTGCTAGGCTCAGAAACTCCTCACACCTACCTAAATCAATCATACTCTCAAAATTCTTCACACCTACCTAAATACTGTTGCTCAAATTTTCATCTGTTTCTCTCCCAGAGCCATCCCTTTGACCCCACTTCTAAAAATTTACTGCCAAGATTTCCAGGTGAATGAGAAAATAAATAATTGACTCT
>NW_004445435.1:5041-6770 GCF_000243295.1 Trichechus manatus latirostris | reverse complement strand
ATTTTCTCATTCTTTTCACTAATTGGGGCAAAGATGGAACTGTGCCAAAAATAATGTTGCAATAATGGCTCCCTGGAGTTTTGAGGAAAAGTATAGATATCAACTAGCACGTTGGGACACAACTGATAGGAGACAAAAAAAAAAATAGTTCTTTAATGATGCTTTGGGGATACTTCTCAGAATTCTCAGCAGAGGAGGTAGCGATACACAGTTTGAAACATTGAGTTGTCAGCGGTAGAAAGAAAAGAATAGTGCCACTTCAGGATAGAAATGATTATGAGAATATTTATTTTGTAGTCTCGTTTGATAAGAAGACTCTGGATTTCACTGCAGTTCTAATAGCTATGTGTTAGGGATTGTAAGGAAATGTCCTTGTTGTTTTATTTGATGTGGGAAGTTTGAGTGAAGATAGCATTTGGTATCTGATAGATACTGATGGAGAAGTGATACCAGTGACAATTTTAGAGATGCTGTAATTATCCCCCGAACTTTAGTCTGTTTATCTAGTTGCTTAGTGATAGTAAGAAGAGCAAGATAGAAATATATATGGTAGCTTTAAAAAAATGGAGAATAGTACAGGGCATGAGGGATAGAAAAAAAAAAAAGAACATTACCAATTGAGCTGTGATAGGTAGCAGGAGGGGTTCAAACAAATGCCATAAAATATGCTCTAGTAAGCCCATGGCACCGACTCCCTCTCTTCAACCACCTCTGAAAGAATGATTTCTTTAGGAAGTCTTTACTAAAGAATTGAAAAAGAAAGGCAAAATACTCTTAACTCTCTGTCAAGAATGAGTTTTAAATGTCTAGCTCATTCATCATCCATTCTTGAATGCCACATGAAACTATTATCTGGTGCCAAAAGGTATATTAGAAAAGTATAATAGCCAATGCAGGAGTAAAAACAGTGAATTTCTAACTGAATCATCTTTCTTTTCAGAACTTCTTCTGTCTTTGAACCTCACTATCTTAACTTCCTGTGAACAAATAATCTACTGCATAATCCTCAGATATGGGAAGTGAGGAGGTAAATACATTCATTTCCCAGGGAATTTCCTGGTGGCTTGTGCATTGTTAGCTACTGGTTGATGTATAAAGTATTGTGAAGAGTCAGAGCAATAAAAAGCAATAGAAGGGATTTTCATGAGAACTGGGATCTGGTCCATGTTCTACAACTTCTTGGTTGTATGACAGATTGGCATGTGGGTAGTGTGACTGTAACTATGCAATATGCTGTACTGGGTTGGGGGTTGGATCTCTGTTCCGAGATATCTCCTCCCAAGGCTTGAAATTCTACCATCTTTTCTGTGAGCTTAAATAATGTCTTTTCCAGATGTGTTTTTAAAAAAACAAATCCATTAGTATCAATTCATTAAGCAAATACTTTTTAAGTAGCAATTTGTTTTTAGATGTTATGAGGGGTACAAAATTACCCTCAAGTCATTTACTTTCTAATACTTGAGAAGTAGAGGAGGCTAGCCTCCGTAATACATTCCAGTATACAACAAAAAGTTATCAAATAATTTAAGAGAAGGGGTTGCTTATATCACTCCTATGTTGGGGAACGGAGCAGCCAGAAATTGCAGTTTCTATATGAGTGATCAAGAGTGGATGAAAAGTGAATAAAGTTTTTACAGGTGAAGGAAAAATGGTGAGCAAAAGCACAGAGACCGGAGGCTGTAAAATGAGAGAACAGTATCATTGTGGAGAAACTACCATTTATTATTGA
>NW_004445435.1:1916-2962 GCF_000243295.1 Trichechus manatus latirostris | reverse complement strand
TGTGGACAACTGGCAGCCACTTGTGCTGGGATTGGCTTTCTCTTCTCACTTATAGGAACCCTCTTAGTCTTTAGGCTCCCTTTCTGTGGCCCCAACAAGGTCAACCACTACTTCTGTGACATCTCACCAGTCATCCAGCTTGCCTGTGTTGATAGCAACATCAATGAACTGGTCATCTTCATTGGTGGAGTTCTAGCCCTCATGGTTCCCATGACTTTCATTTGCATCTCTTATGGCTTCATTGTCCGCACCATCCTGAAAATTCCATCAGCTGAAGGCAAGCAAAAAGCTTTCTCTACTTGTGCCTCCCATCTCACTGTGGTTATTGTCCATTATGGCTGTGCTTCCTTTGTCTACCTGAGACCATCATCCAAGTTCTCATCCAGCAAAGATAGGCTGGTAACAGTTACCTATACAGTTATTACTCCATTATTAAGCCCCATGGTGTATAGCCTCAGGAACAAGGATGTCCAGATGGCCATTCAGAAAGTGATTAGTGGAGGAGGGTTTTATCCTAAAGCTCTGTAACGAGAATATTTCACATCAATGGAAACACCCTTTCAGAGAATATAGCAATAGTTGTAATATTGATAATATTGCTGTCTTTCCTTCAGATAGCACTTTACTGGCCTCGTATTGCAAGTTTTTCCATGGTATTATTTTGATGGGCTTTATGGGGTGTAGCTTTAAAAGTGGGTTGTTTCTTAATTAGGCTCTAGCCTCAAACACTTTTCAAAACTGCACAGATAAGTAATTTGATTTTTCAAGATACTGAGTTAAAGAATTATTTTAGTCTCTTCAGTGAAGAATAAGTAACGCTTCACTGAAGAGACTGAATGGTAATTTAGCATAGAAGGTTCAACAATTATAACTTCTCCAGGGTTTAGGAAAATCGCAGTAAGACCCTTCACAAAAGATCATGGAGAAAATGTAATCAGTTAGTATAATTTTTCACTATTCATATAATCATGAACTACCAGTGTTGGAAGGGACCCAAGGCTGTCACTTCCAATTGCACCAGTTTAACTTGAAGCATTCTGGCTTCC
>NW_004445435.1:0-1272 GCF_000243295.1 Trichechus manatus latirostris | reverse complement strand
CATAGTGGTTAAGAGCTACGGGTGCTAACCAAAAGTTCAGCAGTTCAAATCTACCAGGCACTCCTTGGAAGCCCTATGGGGCAGTTCTACTCTGTCCCGTAGGGTTGCTATGACTAAAAAAAATATGTTATATATGTACAACCCTATACTTATAAATGGAGTCCTTGGGTGGCACAAATGGTTAAGCGCTCAACTACTAACTAAAGATTGGCCTTTTGAACCTACACAGAGTTGCCTCAGAAGAAAGGCCTGTCAATCTGCTTCTGAAAGGTCATAGACTTGAAAACCTTATAAAGTACAGTTCTACTTTATACGCAAGGGATCACTATGAGTTGGAATCGACTCAATAGCAATTTTATTTTTTGTACTTATGAAGTCTATCTTGCTTAGTTTATTTTATTCTTCTTTAAAACAATCGAGAATTGGCATGTGTTCCCAAAATCCCTTCCTTTGATCTTAGGCCCATAGTTCCAGAATATCGAAGTATTTTCTATCCAACCTGCTGATTGTTTCTTTTACTACTCTATTCTATCTCTTCTCCTAGGCCTGAATGGTAAACGGTATTTATATTGTGTGAAAACACAATTATTAATGACTGCATGGATCTGAATACTTATTTATGCCTGATGTCTGTGTAGGGCTGGATGTGAGAGTGATGGTTATATGGCCAAATGTTTTTTATTATTGTCTTAGATACTTGGTAAAATAAAACCACTTACCAGCCCAACTCCTGAAGCTCCATTTTGAAAGCCTACACACTTGACTTCTATTCCGTTACATCATGGGAATCATCAAATACATGCTCTTCTGAAATATCTGTGAGTTCTAAAAAGTTAGATGACCCCTTTCATAAAGTACATTCTTGGAAAGAATATGAGCTTGGTGTGTAAAGTAGAAGAGGTTAATTTGTGATGTCTTATGAATTCCTGTACTGCGACAGGACCTAGGCAGATTTACAGTAATCAAGGTGGTGGAAGCAGGACCCTTGTGGAAGATGGGAGATGACCTTACCAACTGGTATTAGTTGAGGTGCTTGAAAAGTCCCTTCCTTTGTCACAGAGGTAGACACTATAGTTTGATTTCTGTCAACAGTATCTTATTTCCCCTACCATATACTACTTTAAAAGCCACTTTTGTGGCTAATGCTTTCCCATAACAATTATGCTATTTGCCACTATTTTTTAATGCTTAATCTTCTATGTTCCATCAGTAAAGACTTTCTTTATTCTTCATTTTAACAAAATTCCACTATAATGAAAATGAAGTGAATAA
>NW_004445434.1:4763-6753 GCF_000243295.1 Trichechus manatus latirostris | reverse complement strand
TGTCTTAAAGGCCATCAGAGGTTTAGGGCAACCAGTATTACCATGCTTTAGTCAAAAGCAAAGGACTTTGGGTCAGTGTGCAGTGTTTGGTTGACTTGGAAGCAGGCAAAGTTTCCTTGCTGAGTTATTCTCTAGGAATACAAGGATCATGATTGGGAGCCACTGGGTAAGTGGATGGGGAGCTCCCCTCCAGCTCTCATTTTCTGCATGTTCCCGTCCTCTGAGTGATGAGCAAGAAGTCTGGGTGCCCAGCCCATAACTCAGGTTGGCCACCACATTACTCCAGAAAATAATTGGGCCCTTAATTGCTCCTAATACCGTGTCTTGAACTAGGCTTTGGTGTGTGGGGATAGAGCCTTGTGTGGGCCATGGGAGGATAATTTGAGAATTCCCCTGCCTGTCACTGCTTTGTGGTTGCCGGGCACCTGGCGAGTGTGTTGAGTTGTTTGCTTTGGGTAACTATGGCAGCTCCTTTTAATTGCTACCAAATAATTTTCAGTCCAGTCTCCACACTGGTTGTTTTGCTGCGTCGCTCAGAAGAATGCCTACCTCTTTGTAAGAGCTGGATAGAAGCCTGGCAGTGGCAGGCCTATGCTATTTCATCTTTTTCTCCCCATTTAGCGAGTGTGGAACAAAACTCGAGTTTCAGGATATTTATGTGGCACAAAAGTTAAACTGTTTGTGTTGTTTTGGGACCTGGGCAAAACAGCCTTGTGATTATTTTAAAGATTGCCTTTGTATTAAACTTGGGTCATTGTCAGCTTCTCTTGAAGTGCTGTCTGCTTTATTTGGGGGGCAGGAGTGGGAAAGGATCAAGGTGAGAGACGGCAGGACAGAACGTGGTGGGAGATGGGGAGGCCATGCAGGGCCGTAGCCCTTGTTCAGACTTTCTAGAAAAGAGCAGTAAGTGGCCTGGTGATGGGAAGGGAGAGACTATGCTCATTTGCTGTGGCTTTCACTCCTCTGACATCAGAATGATATGAGGCCCTGAACCTTTGGCCTCTGGCACCAGGTCCATAAATCTCCTGTGGTTCCCACGGAGAGGAGGACATGTTGAGTTTGATGTCATATGTTTATTCATTGATCCATCCAGTAGGCAGTTACTGCAAACAGACCAGGTGCAGACACAATGGCAGATACTGGCGATAAGAAACACAGTCCTGACCCTTGAGTGAGATGAAAACCCACTGCCATCGAGTAGATTCCAACTTATAGTGACCCTACAGGGCAGAGTAGAACTGCCCCCATAGGGTTTCCCAGGCTGTAAATCCTTATGGAAGCAGACTGCTACATCTTTCTCCTGCTGAGTGGCTGGTGGATTCGAACCACCAACCTTTTGTTTAGCAGCCCAGGGCTTAACACTGTACCACCAGGGCTCCTTCATGGTGAGATAGAGTTGTACAAAACAAGCAGGTAAAGCCCAACATGATGTGTGCCATGATAGAAGCATGGACAAGGTAGACAGATCATACAGAGGAGGAAGGGTTAACTCAGAAGCAGGCGAGCATGGGGCGGGATGTGAGGCCTGAGCAGATGGTTGGAAGACAAATCCTCTTCACCAGGCACAAAGGAGGTGATGAAGCCCCAGTCGGAAGGAGCAGCATGTGTGAGGGCCTTTAGGGATGGCACAGTTCGTGCGTTTGGAGAACTACAAGCAATTTGCTAGGGCCTAAATACCACTTGCCGTGGAGTCAACGCCAACTGATTTTTCAGAAGTAGATCAGCAGGCCTTTCTTCCGAGGCACCTCTAGATGAACTTGAACCACCAAGCTTTAGGTTAGCACCTAAGCACATGAATTGCACGTACAATCCACAGTGTACAAAAGGGAGGTAAGGGATGGTAGGTGATGGGGCTACGGGTGAGCAGGGCCAGGTCACAGAGGGTGCTCTTGGCTGCGGAAACTTGTACTCTTCAGGACGCGAGGGGAGCAGTGTTTCCTTAGGCTTCACGGAGGAGGCAGCCATGAGCTGTGATGAGAGAAGGGCATTC
>NW_004445434.1:2558-3367 GCF_000243295.1 Trichechus manatus latirostris | reverse complement strand
GGTTCTGCTCTGTTGAATAGGGTCGCTGTGAGTCGGAATTGACTTGACAGCACACAACACAACAAAGTGATTCACCTTACTAGGTAGGCCACACACACTGACCGGAAATGGCTCGGTGCCTTCCTGTGTGTCCACCCCTCCGCACTCCTCTGCCCTCTGCAGCGGTGGGCATTGTGCCCACACCCAGAACATCCCACCACATGTCCTCCAGGTTCCCATGGTGTTCTCAGACAAAACTTTTCTTCTTGGAGATCGAAGACGTTCCCTGTCCAAGGTTGAGCTCCAAGGAGGGGTTGTGTGGTTGGGCACCAGAAAAAAGGTGTCCATGTGCGCCTGCATGCTTGAGAGAGAATTTCCTCCTATTGATCAAAAAGCATTCCAGCACAGGGCAGGGACATCCCTGGAATGAGCCTTGTCATTTAAAACATTTCCTCCTCAAAGGCAATCAATTTAGGCGAAGTGTGGCGAAAGCCAAGTTGAATTTCAACAGCAAGAGGGGAATGTGGGCCCCCAAAGCATTATGGGCCATTAAGTCTGTAATGTAGCGAAGGCCTCTGGGTAGGCTGAGTGCCTGCCTTCCTTGTTAATTGCAGGGATGCTGCGACTTTCTCCTGTCATACTCAGTGTCTTACCCACAAACACACCCACAGACACACGCATTCCCAGATGCTCCTCCGCTCCTTGTGTACTTGCGTTGAGAGCGAAGGCTGGAAAGTAGCCAGGTGACTCCCCCTTGGTTATTTCTCTGCTTGCCTCTTTGTGGAGGCCACAGAGCCCCCATACCTCAGCTCTCAGGATTAAGGAGCTGC
>NW_004445434.1:0-662 GCF_000243295.1 Trichechus manatus latirostris | reverse complement strand
TCTGAAACTGAAATGAAAGCCCAGAGGCGTTTTGTTTAGACAAGAGCCAGCCCTTGGGCCACTTTACAGACTGTCTCAGTGGCACAGGTATCCTGGGCTCCTTTTCATAAGTGAGAAAAATGGGGCTGATCCTGTGTGGGGTTTATTGGAGCTGCGTTCTTTCTTTACCATGAAATAATTTGCTCTTGATGCTAAGTAACTATTGGACTTAGAGGCTGTGGAGTGGGTGGATGATGGGGGAAGGAGAGAAAGGACCCAACGTGTCACAAGGGTCTGTTATATGCCAGGCATTATGCTAAGAGCTCTACATCCATAATCAAAACTACCCCAAACCCATAGCGGGTGGGTGGGTGTCGTCCATCCCGTTTTCACAAAGGACAGAAACTACTAACGTGCTGTAGGTAGTGGTCCTGGGGCTGTGGTCCGTGCTTTTTTCTCCTTCCTTCTTCCATTTTCTTCTTTCTTTTTTCTCAAGCTCTTTTGAACCTGTGGGGCCATCTTTTCCTGGAATCCCAGCCTTTTCTCTCCCACCTCTCTCCCGTTTCCTTTCTGTAGCTTTGTGGGGTTGGAGCAGCCCAGAAACTCAAGCTGTACTTAGCAGACCACTGGGTTCTTTAAGGCCCTAGAACATCGAAGAACCTCAGAGGCTTCCTTGGGATGCT
>NW_004445433.1:5096-6713 GCF_000243295.1 Trichechus manatus latirostris | reverse complement strand
GAACTAGAGTGGCTCTGAAAAGTAGTCAATTCTAAGGCTAGAGCAGGGAAAATACAAGAAGAACCAGGAAAATCTTCTAGTGTCAGTTTGCCCAGTTGAAATGTTCTGTTACGTACTTATCCTTAAATGTGTCTTTACTATGAGATAATTGAATCTATCCAGATGTCTTTACAATGAGTCTTACAGGCACCTTGATCTAATATTAGGTAAGTATGAATTTGAATAGCTAATAGTTGCTCAAAATATTTTTTAGTTTTATTACTTATTTCTTGGGCTTAAAATGATGCCTCTCAACCCATTAGTCACTGCTTACTAACTGGCCAGTTTTTTTTTTTTTTTTTTTTTCTTAGCTTATCAATTTCTTGTGATACTCTGCTAACTCAAGCCAACTGCAACCAATGTTTGTGTGTTGTTTTTTTCTCCCAAAAATCTTCCCCTTAGAAAAACAAATTAATTACATACAGCTTCCGTCTTATGCATTTACTCAGGCAAGATTTGTATCAAATGAATCTGTCTTCTAGTGTATTGCATGTAAAAATTATACCAAACGTTTCAAACTTATAATATGGATTGCATCCTTCCAAATCTCCCAAAGTTATTTTTAAGCCAAGGCAATGTTCTGTTTCTTGTTAACAATGTCTTTATAAATCAGGATATAAGCTAGCTAATGCTGTGATAACAACAATCTAAAAATATCAGTGACTTAAAAAGAACAAAGATTTGTTTCCCTTGCATGTCAGTGGGGCTTTTTAGTTATTGACCCTATGAGATTTGTCTCCACTCCAGAGGGAAAGAACACAGGAGTGTTTCATCCTGGCCATTAAATTTTCTGATTATTTTCGTTCACAACTGATTGCTAGAACTAGTCCCAAAGAACTAAACTTGAGGGAGCAAGGAAGATCAATCTTCAGTGTGTTCAGGAAGAGAGGAAAACAAACTATCAGTGAGAAGGCTAGAGACAAAACAGAAGCCCCCTCTTTTTCTTTTTTAAGTCTAGATCCTTTCATTGGAATAGTGTTCTGTGGAAAACCCTGAGATATGCTGGGTTAGTCAAAACACTATTTGACTGAGAAATTACATTTTAAATTTTTATGAACATTGCTTAAATGTGATATTTCAGTTACTAGTGTGAATAGATGGAGAGTTTCCAAGTCAAAATACGTATTCCAACTGGCACTTTCGGTTTCTGTTTAATGTTGTTCATAAATGTTTTTACTGCTAAGATTTTTTGAATCTCATTATTTAAAATCTAGTTATTCTTCCAAATTTTTCAAAGTGTCTGCATTATGCCAAGTGGTTTTCTAGATCCATTAAAGGTTAATGAAGGAGTTAATTGCATAATATGTCATGTGACTTGTTGAAAATGTAAGTTTAGTAAAAATGTAAAGTAAAGCATATTTAGGTGGCCAGATACCAAAATTTGACAAAAGACAGTTTACATTTTTATAATCAGATGTCAAGGAGATTCATATAAGCAAAGTTTTCATTAACAGTGCTAGTCTTTATTTTATTTCGCTTTAATGTCAGTTCATATTCATTCAGTATTTATTAAGTTTAAGGCTTTTTTTTATTTGTAATATGGGAAATACTTTAAAAAATTACTTCCTCAGGATCTGA
>NW_004445433.1:2792-3774 GCF_000243295.1 Trichechus manatus latirostris | reverse complement strand
TTTGCTATTTTTATATCCCACATCCTGCATAGTAAGTGCATTTATGAAAATAATAAATGAGATGATTATGAACAATAGCTGAATCAAATGACTCCCAAATAGAGGCATAAGCAATAAGTAAATGCAACTTAAAGGGAATGTTTCAGCCTGACAAGAAGAATCTGGTAAGGTAAATGAGGAACCTAACCTTTGAAAATCATTTTGTTAAAATGTTATTATGTCATTCTTCTCCTCATCCCAAACTTCAATGACTCCACTCTTTTATACAGTATAATTGAAATGCTTTCATATCTCTTTAAATCCTTCCACAGTGTTGGCAAAGTAATTAAAGAAACTGTGTTATAAGAATATTAACAGGCACTAACTGTTTTTTTTTTTTTTTAAATAACTTTATTTCAGGAGAATTTTAAATTTTCAGAAAAGTTGCAAAGATAGTATAGAGAGGTCCCATGTATCCTGGACACAATTTTCCCTATCTTAACATTCTACTTCAGGATGTAACATTTGTCATAACTAGTAAACTAATTTTGTTACATTATTATCAAATAAACTTTTCCTATTCAAGGAGCCTATCCTGGATGACATTTAGTTGCAATGTTTCCTCAGTATCCTCTGGACTATGACAGTTTTTCAGACTTTCCTGTATATATATATGGTATTGACAACTCTAATGAGTACTGGTTATGTAACTTGTAGAATTACCTCCAGTTTTGGTTTTCCACTGCCTCTTTGATGATTAGACTAGGACTATAAATTTTGGGGAGGTAGAACACAGAGATAAAAGGTCATGACCTTCACATCATACCAAATCATCTCATCAGGTGGCTGTGGTAGTGTTGGACAGGTTTGTTTACTACAAAGTTCCTTTTTTTTCCCCCTCATTTTCATATTGTAGTATTTGGAGGCAATTCACACAGTGAAACCCATTCTTCAGAGGTAGGAGTTAAGCTCCACCTTCTTGAAGGGGGAATACTTCCATAAA
>NW_004445433.1:0-889 GCF_000243295.1 Trichechus manatus latirostris | reverse complement strand
CATATGAGGCCATTGAAAACACCATGGCTTAGGTCTGGCACATCTTTGTCCTCAAAGTTACATGTTTGCTTTTTTAACACTTTAAAGAGTTCTTTTGCAGCAGATTGGTCCAATGTAATACATCCTTTGATTTCTTGACTGCTGCTTCCATGGGCGTTGATTGTGGATCTAAGTAAAATGAAATCCTTGACAACTTCAGTATTTTCTCCATTTATCATGATGTTGCTCATTAGTCCAGTTGTGAGGATTTTTGTTTTCTTTGTTTATTTTCTTTATGTTTATTTATGTTTCTTATGTAGTCCATACTGAAAGCTGTAGTCTTTGATCTTCATCAGTAAGTGCTTCAAGTCCTCTTCACATTCAGCAGACAACATTGTGTCATCTGCCTATAGCAGGTTGTTAATGAATCTTCCTCTAATTCTGATGACACATTCTTCTTCATATAATCCAGCTTCTTGGATTATTTGCTCAGCATACAGCTTAAATAAGTATGGTGAAACAATACACCGCTGACGCACATCTTTCCTGCTTTTAAAACTGGCAGTATACCATTGTTCTATTCGAAGAACTGCCTCTTGGTCTATATACAGGTGCCTCATGAACTCAGTTAAATGTTCTAGAATTCCAATTCTTCACAATATTATCCATAATTTGTTATGACCCATACAAATGCTTCTGTGTAGTCAATAAAATACAGGTAAATGTCTTTCTGGTACTCTCTGTTTTCAGCCAAGATCCATCTGATATCATCTTACTAGCAGTAAAAAGGTGATTTTTATAATAATGAAATTATTCATACATCAGAAAAGTAGACTGATTTTATTGTGGAATGTATTTAGTAACATGATTTCAAAGTCTGTTAAGTAACAATTCAACATAATTCAAAGAA
>NW_004445432.1:6680-7605 GCF_000243295.1 Trichechus manatus latirostris | reverse complement strand
TGTGTGACTATGGAAGCAGAGGGAGAAAAGGTGATATGATGTGGAAATGACGGCAGCTGCTAGAAGCTGGAAAAGGCAAGAAAATGAATTCTCCCCAATAGTATCCAGAGGATCTCAGTCCTCCCAACACCTTGATTTTATCCCAGTGAAACTGAGATTGGACTTTTGACCTACAGAACCTTAAGGGAGTAAATTGGTGTTTTAAGTTTGTGGTAGTTTGTTACAGCAACAATAGGAAAATAATGCAAATCGTAATAGGAAAGGTTAGAAAGCAGACATATCTAGAGATACAGCAGAAATTAAAAGCTTATTAAGATAAAATTATGTACAATTTGAAGCAATAAATTAAAAAACTCACAAGAAATAGAACCATTTCATAGAAAAATATGCATTACTACAAGTAACTCGAAGAAATTGTAAAACTAAACAAATTACATTAAAGTAATTTGATGATTTTAAATTAAAAACTCCTTATAAAATTAGTAATAGAATTGGAATTTTCAATCCCTGTGTGTTCCCAGTACAAAATTAAAAACACGATACATACTAGAATGTAATTGTAAACCATATAACCAAGAAAAGATAACAAATTAAGGCTAGATTGGGAACTCTTACAAATCAATAATGGAAAAAAATAAACAGACAAGGATATAAGACAACTCAAAGAAGAGGAAACAGTGATGGCCAGTGAACACGTAAAACATCGATCTCCTATTAATCAGAGGAAATTAAATGAAAATATGTTACCATTTTGTTTCTAGATCAGCAAAGTGTATGAAGTCTGATAACATTAAGTGTTGGAAGAGATATAAGGAGATGGGAACTCCTATTTTTCAGACGGAGAAAAACAACCATTTGGAGAACAGTTTGCATCAACTACTAAAGAAGTAAAAATACATACCTAAAAATCCAGCAATTCCGATTC
>NW_004445432.1:3499-4681 GCF_000243295.1 Trichechus manatus latirostris | reverse complement strand
TGACTCAATGGCAAGTGGTTTTTGGAAACCAAGAATTAGTGAACATTTTTCACCTTAGAATCAGGTTAGAGGCAAGACAGCAATCAAAGCACAAGTGAATGTTTGCTGTCATAGCCATGATGCACAATAAATTTATTCCAATAGGTCCCTCACATCTTATCACAGATTAATTCCTGATCTTGAAAATTTCCTTCCAATGCTTCCTTCCATATCAGTCTTTATGCTTGTCCTTTGCCAGATATAATTACTTGTTAATTAAATCACAAGAAAAGGCAAAACAATGTCTAGGATAGGCGAAATTTTGCAACCTGGTTGTCATAACACTTTCAAATCTGATTCATTTCATAAACCACACTTTGGAGGCTCTGTTCCTGTCCTGTCAGGAACACAGAGTGGGACTATTTTCAGGAAAGGGAAGCCCTGCCTTTGTGCTGATTCTCTGGATGCTGTGGGTATTCATGGCCTCCATTTGCTTAAGTAGAAATAATCGCAAACCAGGGAGTCAGCTGCCTGCCAGTACTCAGAGTTGGAAAGGGGCAGAGGAGTACATGTCTCAGATAGCTAGAAGCTCTCTTCCTTGCACCACTCATCTGGTATGTTATTTGGCATCTGCGTCAAAGAACTACCACTGTTTTTGAGATCTTGTCTAGATTTTCTTTTCTAGTTGTCTATTTACCTTTTAGGTCCCTAGGTGGTGCAAATGGGTTTGCACTTGACTATTAACCTAAAGGTTGATGGTTCAAAAGCATCCAGCGGCACCACAGACAGCTTCCATTAAGATTACATCGAAGACAACTCTATGGAGCAGTTTTACTCTGTAACACACAGAGCTGCCATGAGTCTGAATGGATTTGACAGCAAGGGGGTTGGTTGCATTTCTCCATTGATCCCTTCATATTAATCAATCCATTAAAATAGTGAAATCAAATGGAAGATTGATAGCTGCATTCCACACAACCTAAGAATATACAAAAGTTCAGCCACCAAATTCTGTGGTGCTGACATGTGTACTCAGTGCTTGCAGCCTATACACATCACATTTTATAGGAATGGATTCTAGCATTGTGTCAGAGAGATCTGGTATACTTGTTGTGACTTTATTTTACAAATAAAATCCCCAGCCACAGAATCTCACAAGTGAGACTGAACAATTTGCGTCAGTGGGATAGAAAATGTGATACC
>NW_004445432.1:0-3399 GCF_000243295.1 Trichechus manatus latirostris | reverse complement strand
TGCCTTTGTGCTGATTCTCTGGATGCTGTGGGTATTCATGGCCTCCATTTGCTTAAGTAGAAATAATCGCAAACCAGGGAGTCAGCTGCCTGCCAGCACTCAGAGGCAGAATGGGGCAGAGGAGTAGATGTCTCAGATAGCTAGGAGCTCTCTTCCTTGCCCCACTCATTTGATATGTTATTTTGCATCTGCGTCAAACAACTGGCACTGTTTTTGAGACCTTGTCTAGATTTTCTTTTCTAGTTGTCTATTTGCCTTTTAGGTCCCTAGGTGGTGCAAATAGGTGTGCACTTGACTATTAACCTAAAGGTTGATGGTTCAAAAGCATCCAGCGGCACCACAGTCTGCTTCCATTAAGATTACATCTAAGACAACTCTATGGAGCAGTTTTACTCTGTAACACACAGAGCTGCCATGAGTCTGAATGAATTTGACAGCAATGGGGTTGGTTCTATTTGTCCATTGATCCCTTCATATTAATCAAGCCATTAAAATAGTGAAAGCAAATGGAAGATTGATAGCTGCATTCCACACAACCTAAGAATATACGAAATTTCAGCCACCAACTTCTGTGGTGCTGACATGTGTACTAAGTGCTTGCAGCCTATAGACATCACATTCTGTAGGAATGGATTCTAGCATTGTGTCACAGAGAAATCTGTCTGGTATGCTTGTTGGGACTTTATTTTACAAATAAAATCTCCAGCCACAGAATTTCACAAACGAGACTGAACATTTTGTGTCAATGGGATAGAAAATGTGATACCAGGATAACTCTAGAACACATGATCTGATAAGTACAATTCTAATGTGAAGGCAACAGAAGTGAAAGTGTTGATCCTCTTCAGAATCTGATAAGTAAAACTCAATGTCATATTTTGAAAGAGTAATATTTTATTCTTATTACAAGGTTACAAAAACATTACTGAATAGGTTCTGCAAGTCAGAAAGACTGAGTTTGTATCACTTGATCTGAAGTAGCTTTATTTATTGTACAACTTGACTAAAGCCCTGGAACTCAGTAACAAAGGAGAAAGAAATGCAGTACCACATTTTTACACAAATAATGCGTATCTTCTACATTTGTTCGCCAACCGTGCCCTTCTCCCCTTCAGAGGTATTTTCATAAGTGCACCAGCAGTATTTTCTTTACAGCAACATGTAAAAAAAATTGACATGGTGGCCGCGCTCATGAAAATACCTCCAGGAAGGAGGGCGCAGTTAGCAAACAAATGTAGAAGATGAGTGTTATTTGCATAAAAATTAGGTAATTGTTTCAGATAGAATTGCTTTACTCTGAAAAAGCCATGGATATGTGAGTTTCCCCACTTATTTTATTAGTTTCTGGATGGAGAAGAGTAAATATATGAAAAATGAATGAATAGTAAGTAGATTACAAGAAGGGTCCATGGCTCATGTTAGATTCTGTTTTGAATGAGTTCCCAAAATCATTCCACTGAATAATCCATGTAAACAATTGATTCAATCTTCAGTTCCCCTCAGCTCCAACCCTCAATATTACTTGTTTTTCTTCATGTCCCTTATCAGGTATTGCCTAATTTAATTACCAAGGAAAGACAAGTAGGCAAAGTGAAGGTTTGGGGTGAGCCAGATTTTCTTCTCATCTGTGCATAGGCCATGTGGTCTGTACACATAAGAAATCTTACTTCCTGTTTGAGGGAGTAGCATCAGAACCCAAGAACTTCGTGTATACACTGTACAGCACTCAGATACTGAGTTCTGAGCTTGAAGCAGAACAAAACACATTTGTGTAGAGGAATACATGCCACATGCCACTCTCCAGCCTACTGTGGGTGTTGATGGCCTTCATCTACTCTGGTAAGGAAGGTTCCAAACATGGGTAAGAATGTTAAGGATCAAAGGATTGCACACAGCATATGGTACTTTGCATGGACTTAAGGAAAGGGGAATTGGAGAAAAGCAAGTATACTGAAATGCCAATTTGGTTTGTGTTTGGGTCCTCATTTAGTCTAATTCTTATGATATTTTATTCACTACTCCAGAGGATCAATTCTGTCTTCTGATTTTTCCCACAGGATCCATTGTGGCCCAGAAAGTTACTCAAGTCAAGTCAGCTACATCCGCGCAAGAGGGGGCGGCCGTCACTCTGGACTGTCTGTTTGAAACAAGTGCGACAGTATACTCTATTTTCTGGTACAAGCAACTTCCCAGTGGCAAGATCATTTTCCTTATTTATCAGAGTTCTTCTGGCCAAAACGCAAACAAAGGTCGCTACTCTATAAAATTCCAAGCAGAAAATAAATCTATCAGCCTCATCATTTCAACCTTACAGCTGGAAGATTCAGCAAAGTATTTCTGTGCTCTCTGGGAACTCACAGTGTTTGAAGTGATAGTAAAAGCTGAACAAAAACCCCAGAGCCCAATAACGGAGCACTTCCTATACAGGGTCTGAGCTGAAACACACACCTGCAGATCCCAGACAAGAAATGGTAGTGACTGTTGCTTCATATGTGGTCTGGATCAGAGGATTTCATTTTAAGTAAAAGCTCCCTATAGCTCATTTGGAAACAGGTGTCCGGAGTAACATTCTTCAAATACATTCTCAATCTTGAACTTCTGACTTAAAATAGATCAGACAGAACATGTGTCAAGTTGTCTAATCTTGGAAAAAAAACTTGTCCTATATTAATTTAATTAAAGTGGCAATTTCACTTAAAGACATTCACAGTACAAAACTGGGTCTTTTATATCTGGTGTAGCCATGATGATCTTTCTTAAGCCCTTTGTCCTTAGGGTTTTTGTCAGTCAGCTGCAACCAGACAAGTAGAATCACCATTAGTGATATAGAATAAGAGATTAATTCTAAGTATTATACCTTATGCAATTGCTGGAGCTGGTGGAGGAGTCTATGCAAAGCTGTTTTCTTTGCATCTGGTATTGAGCCTGAAGTTACTACAGGTCAGCTAGAACAACATTTGAGAAGGAAAGCTGGACGTGAACAACAGCATGGGCAAATTGTGACTTGTAAGGACAAACTGTAACCCATGAGGACAATTGGAGCCCAAAAGGACAAACTGAAACTTGTCTGTCTCTTACCTCCTTCAGTCTCACAGTGGTTGGTAATGTTTAGGAGAAGCTGGTCACATATGCTGTCCTGCCACACAGTCGGCCAAGATAAAGAGAAGCTGAAGGAGGAGATCTAGTGGGAGCTCGTGAAGTTGTGAGTCACCAACAAGGTGAGCTAGCAGAGATAAGTGACCACATATGTGAGGTGCCACAGTGCCCTGAGGCCTGCACCAACCTGCCTGGCATAAAAAATATGGCTACCACATCACACCTACCTTCCAAATCTTGCACAATTTTCTCTTGTGGTCAACCTTAATCCAGAACAATGTAGGGAAGCAAATTCTTGGAAAT
>NW_004445431.1:5988-6779 GCF_000243295.1 Trichechus manatus latirostris | reverse complement strand
AGCTGAAGCATTAGAGTGCCCATTAAAAATCTTATGTTGCTTATTTGCTATGTTGGATTTGAATCTTTCCTTGTTATCTTGACTTGCCTTTGAGAAAATAGATCGTGAGTTCAACTTCTAGAACATGGTGTTAGTGCCTCCATGTTCCCAACTCAGCAGTAGCCCCAAAGGAGGTCATTAAGAAAAACATGCAAGCTACTTTATTTTAGAAATTGTGTTGTTATAAAATGGTTTATTAAAAATCACTTTACTGTCAATCCTAAGTGCTATATGGCAAATTGGGCACCCACCATTTTTCCTTACCCCAAATCACCCAGCTTCCTATATATCTCAGGGTTATGTAGGGATCACAGGGTAACAGTCACTGTTTACTGTTTTCCTAGTCCACCCAAAAGGACATCTATGGCTTTAATTCCCACCGTTAGATAGCTTTCAGCTCTTGGAAATTCAATAAGATAGAATCCTTGAAGTAAATGTCACCATGAGACAACATGCACATCCTGAGAGGGAGAAAAGTACAAATGTGAAGAACTTGAATCCAGGAACAAAGTGAACCACGTGGATATGCTAAATTAGACATCATAAGGAGGAAAACCTCCATTTCCGTTTATTGTGCCGAACATCATTGAGAAAATTATTATTGTAAAATGATGATACTTACTCAGTGTCCTCAGGCCTTGCCCTAATCCCCTGCAGGCGCAGATCTCTCTGACAGCAGGCAGTTCAGTCATCAGTAGGCAACAGCATAAAACTGATTAAAAAAAAATCCCTCAGCCCTTAGCCAGTGAAAC
>NW_004445431.1:3657-4559 GCF_000243295.1 Trichechus manatus latirostris | reverse complement strand
TTCTGGCTATACTTCTTCCAAAACAGATCTGTTCATTCTTCTGGCAGTCAATGGTATATTCAATATTCTTCCCCAACACCATAATTCAAAGACATCAATTCTTTAGTCTTCCTTATCCATTGTCCAGCTTTTGAACGCATAGGAAGGGACTGAAAATACCATGGCTTCGGTCAGGCACACCTCAGTCTTCAAAGTGACATTTTTGTGCTTTTTAATACTTGAAAGAAGTGTTTTGCAGCAGATTTGCCCAGTCTTTACATGTGCTGTTTCTTTATTCTGGCGTGGTCAAGTTGTGGAGTGGTAGTGGGTTGAGTGGAGTTTATGAAGAAGGTATTTGAGAACAGTGACATCTGCCCTGGAATCGGTCTAATGATACCTCTGAGTGTTACTCTGACTAAACCTGTTGCCGTTGAGTCTATTTCAACTCACAGAAACTCTATAGGACAGCGTAGAACTGCTCCATAGGGTTTCCAAGGAGCGGCTGGTGGATTTGAACTCCTGATCTTTTTGTTAACAGCCACAGCACTTAATCAGTGTTCCACCAGGGCTCCACTACTCTGACTAGAGTGTGATTAAGTAAGATCTTCACAGCCACTGCATGGAGGGAGTGGTCCCCGAGGACAGGAGCAAAAAATATCCTCCTTTTTTTCCTCCTGTCTTAGTTATCTAGTGCTGCTATAACAGAAATATCACAAGTGGATGGCTTTGACAAAGAGAAATTTATTCTCTCACAGTCTAAGAGGCTAGAAATCTGAATTCCAGGTGCCAGCTCCAGGGGAAGACTTTTTCTCTCTGTCAGCTCTGGGATAAGCTCCTTGTCATCAATCTTCCTCTGGTCTAGGAGCTTCTTAGTGCAGGGACCCCAGGTCCAAAGGACATGCTATTCTCCTTTGTTTCTTGGC
>NW_004445431.1:0-1550 GCF_000243295.1 Trichechus manatus latirostris | reverse complement strand
TACAGCTACAGCTCCTCCAGCGACTCCTCCAGAAAGTCCCCCACTCCAAACCAGCTGCCAAAACACCTTTTAGCTTTAGGTGTGGTAGGGGCTTCCTCTTGTTGCAGGCCCCTGGGTGCCTCAATATTCCCCATAGGTGTCCTTAAACTTGTCCACACCTGTGTTCTTACTTTCCAAGTCCAGACAACATTCAAGCCCAGAGAATTTGAGCAGCTTACCTACAGCTAGTCAGTGGGAGATTAGTGGAAGATTCCTGGTACTAGCAGTTAGAAATGTTTTCACAGCCAATGACAGAAATCATATTAAGCTTAGCTCAACCAAAATTTTGCTCCTTGATTGTTTAACAAGAAGAAGACTGTTCTCAGGATTCTCAGGAACCATCAGAAAGGACAGACTGGAAGCTGGGCTGAAAAAGTCACCAGACACCCCTCTCTCTCCTCGGTTCCTCTGACGTCTGCTTCATCCTTCCTTGCAGATTGTGTTCTCTGCTTCTCAGTTTGATGGTTAAAAAATGGCTGCCTCACAGCCCCCGAGCAGATATGACTCAGACCCAGGCACACAAAGAGCCTCAACTCAGTCCCAATCCAGACTCCTGAGGACCAGCATCTGATTGGCCTAGCCTGGTCTAGACGGCTGCTGGCTCCAGTCGCTGCAGGCAGAGGGCTGAGGTCATGAGCTACCAGCAGCGATGCCAGAGCCCACCCTGACCTGTGATCATGAGGATCCAAGGGTGGGGTTGATCTTCAGATAAGGGAGAATAACTGTAAGGTGGACAGACATTCTAAAATTATTTATTATATTTATTCAAATTTCTTACCACTACACTTTGCTTTTCAACCTTGCATAAAAGGATAATAAACTAAGTTAATATTTTTTTACTCTAGGAACAAATTTTATTTTAAGGCATTTTGTTTATAATGAAAAAAAATGCCTTAATTTTTATATTATCCTATAGAGAAATTAGGAGTCCCTGCGTGGAGCAAACAGTTAAGCCCTCAGCTATTAGCCAAATGATTGGCGGTTCAAACCCACCCAGAGATACCTTGGAAGACAGGCCTGGTGATCTGTTTCCAAAAGGTCACAGCCTTGAAAACCCTATAGAGCGGTTCTACTCTGCACACATGGGATGACCATGAGTTGGAATCAACTCAACGGCAACTAACAACAATAGAGAAATTATGAAAATGTATTTTTATAAAGCTTTTTATAATCTTAGGTTGAAATTTCTAAAGTACAAATATTAGTGTCTTGTCTAAACTATGCAAACAAAAGCAAAATATTAAATTTTTAAAGCTTAAACCCATTCCGACTCACAGCAACCCAATAGGACAGAGTAGAACTGCCCCGAGGAGTGGCTGGTGGATTCGAACTGCTGACCTTTTGGTTAGCAGCCCAAGCTCTTAACCACTGTGCCACCAGAGCGCCTATAAAACTTAGATGCCATTAAAATTTCTGAATTATTTCACTGGGAGTTTTCATAAAGGACTAGAGTATCAAACCTTAAACACATTATAGTCTTGCCCAAATGACAGTCCATGTCGAAACCTGGC
>NW_004445430.1:6198-6815 GCF_000243295.1 Trichechus manatus latirostris | reverse complement strand
ACAGGATATTGCATGTTTGTGTGTGTGTGTGTGTGTGTGTGTGACATTACTCAGGAAAGATAAGGATTCCAGGTAGAGAGAAATCCAACCAGTACTCTGTCGAGTGATTCTGATTGGTTGGAGTTGAGTCAATTCTGACTCAAGGCAAGACTAGGTGTGTCAGAGTAGAACCATGCTGCAGAGGGTTTTCTTTTTTTTATAATTCATTTTTGTTCTTGTTGTTTTTGAGACTATATACAGCAGTATGTACACCAACTCCACAGTTTCTACATGTACTATTCAGTGACGTTGATTACATCCTTCGAGTTGAGCACCATTCTCACCCTCCTTTTCTGAGTTGTTCTTCTTCCATTAACATAAAGTCACTGCCCCCTGAATTTCCTAATCTTTTACTTTGCTGTTGTCCATTTGATCACATACAGACAGATCTTAAAAGAGTGCAGTGCTCATGGCAGGCATTCTTTACTAGTTAAGCTAAACTGTTGTTTGGTTTTAAGAAGATTTCAGGGGACATTTTTAGTTTAAGATTTAAAGATTATCTTAGGGCAATAGTTTCAGAGACTCATCCAGCCTCCGTGGCTCCAGAAAGTCTGGAGTCCATGAGAATTTGAAATTCT
>NW_004445430.1:4395-5593 GCF_000243295.1 Trichechus manatus latirostris | reverse complement strand
GTCCTTTTGTGATTGGCTTATTTCACTCAGCATAATGTCTTCAAGCTCCATCCATATTGTAGCATGTATCAAAACTTCATTTCTTCTGCTGGCTGAGTAGTATTGCATGTATGTATGTACCACATTTTGTTTATCCACTCATCTGTTGATGAGCATTTAAGTTGTTTCCGCATTTTGGCTATTGTGAATAGCGCTGCAATGAACATTGGTGTTCAAATATCTGTTTGAGTCTCTGCTTTCAGTTCTTTTGGGTATACACCTAGGAGTGGAATTCCTGGGTCATACGGTAGTTCTATGTCTAGTCTTTTCAGGAACCGCCACACTGTTATCCGCAGCGGCTATGGCATTTTGCATTCCCACCAGCAAAGGATAAGGGCTCCAATTTCTCCACATCTTCACCAACATTTGTTTTTTTGGTTTTTATCTTAATCATTGTTGTAGGAGTGAAATGGTATCTCATTGTGATTTTGATTTGCATCTCCCTGATGGCTAATAACGTTGAGCATCTTTTCACGTGTTTGGTGGCCATTCAAATATCCTCTTTGGTGAAATGTCTAGTTAAGTCCCTTGCCCATTTTATGATTTGGTTATTTGCTTTTTGTTGTTAAGTTGTTGAAGTTTTATATATATTTTGGTTATTAGATTCTGACGGGATATATGGTTTCTGAGGCTATTGTTCCAGTCGGTAGCTTGTCTTTTCACTTTTTGGATAGTCTTTTGATGTACAAAAGTTTTTAATTTTTGGGAGGTCCCATTTATTTATTTTGTCTTTTGCTGTGTCTGTTTTTGTTATTATATTAGATAAGCCATTTTAAAAGCTAGGCCCAATAGCATTGCCCTTGCGTTTTCTTCCAATAATTTTTTGGTTTTAGTTTTCACATTTAGGTCTTTAATCCAGTTTGAATTTGTTTTTGTGTATGGTGTGAGGCATGGATCCCGTTTCATTTTTCTGCATCGGAAATCCAATTCTCCCATCACCATTTATTAAGGAGACTCATCTTTATCCATCAAATAGACTTAACACCCTTCTCAAAAATCAGTTGACCATAAATATGTGGGTTTATTTCTGGACTCTCAATCTATTCCATTGGTCTTTGTGTCTTTTGTTATACCAGTACCAGGCTATTTTGATTACTGTAGCTGTACAATATGTTTTAAAATCAGGAAGTATGAGTCCTCCTACTTTGGTCTTCTCTTT
>NW_004445430.1:1838-3380 GCF_000243295.1 Trichechus manatus latirostris | reverse complement strand
GGGTATTCCTTCCTTCTCTATATTTTGGACAAGTTTAAATAGGATTGATGCTAATTCTTGCTCCACAGGTTTTTCAATGGCCGATTTTTTAGAAGTAAATTGTCATGCCTTTCTTCTGAGGTGCCTCGGTGTCAACTCAAACTACCAACCTTTCAGTTAGCAGCCGAGTGCATTAACCATTTGCATCACCCAGGTACTTCCTAAGTGACTCTAGAAGGTTTCTAGAATACAGGTATAAAATAGACAGGTAAGTAGCAATATGAAAACTGAATGTAATATTGTGATTCAAAAATTAAACTTTTTTTTTTTACTACAATGACTCCTATACTTTCTATTTCTTTTTTTTTAAAAAAAAATGTTTAGTATCTTATGAATTTTCTTATTATTTTTTTAATAGTTGAGTCTTAGTGCATAAGACATAGATAATCATCCTAAACCAGTCCTTACCTTCAGTGCCCTACTATTCTACTAGAAAAAAGAATTAAGCCCTGAAAGAGAGTTTCGAAGCAAATTGGCAAGGATCCACCAACCGTCCAAGGAAAGTTAGAAGTACAGCTGGAAAATTTTCTAGAAAGCTTTTATTTGGTGACTTTGCCCAGCAAAGAACTTTTTCTGCCTGGGGTAAGTGGCAGATGAAAAACACCATTTCACAAATTTTAATCTTCGCTCTGCAGAAGGACTCGTGTTAAATCCTGAGTGTAATATCTTGACAAATAAGAACACTAATAATCATAATTGTTACATATCCTCAGTTCATTTGCTTTATTGTTGGCATGACAAAGGCGAATACCTGCAGACACACGCTCACACAGCTGAGAAACGTTGTGGGGGAGGGGCGATTGAACTAGCTAATCCCCAGGTTCTCTCAGCTTATACTTTAGCCAAAAGAGGATAATTTGAGCTGATCTTATCTAGCTCTTAAGGATCAGGGTCACCTCAGCTCCACACTCCGTTACATTATACTAGTGCGTTCATCAAAAACTTGGTTCCCATCCATTCCTCCTTCCTAACCCAGTCCACCAGAAGAAGCACGAAATGCCATCCTTCAAAGAGAAAGAAATACGGGTGGCGAATTCTGTCCACAGATTTCATTCAGGAAATGTAGCTTTGAGGCGCTGTTTATCATACAGAGTTCTTTATTTCTTCCAGGTTTGTTTTATTCACACTATTCTTATAATAAACATTTTGGGGAGGATTACTATGTGCAGGTACCTGGGTAAGGATTGGAGATGAGGAATACATAAAAGTACACAATTTAGAATACAATGTGATGAGTGACATTATAGAAGTATACACAGAGCGCCATCACAGAGAACTCTAGAGAGACATTCCTTAAAAATATATGACAGAGAGAGAGAAAATAGAAATAAAGATTGAAATACAAGCACTTTAAGCTATTGACTAGGGGAGCAAAATGCCTTGGTCCAGAAGTTCAGAACATCTATGGAAAGCTCCCTTTTGCTCCTGATTGTTGTTGTTGGTAGATGCCGTCTAGTTGATTCCAACTCACAGCGTCCTATAGGACAGAATAGAACTACCTCA
>NW_004445430.1:0-968 GCF_000243295.1 Trichechus manatus latirostris | reverse complement strand
TCATCGCTGGCCAGCTCAGATGGTTAGAAATTTCTTTTCTATATGGCATCGAACCAAATTCTACTTCCTGGGAACTCCCACCCGTTGCCACTGCAGTGCTTTGCAGGGGACTGAAAGAAACCACTGGGGGTAAAACTTTAACTCGGTGTCTTACTCAGTCAACAGCTGTCAACTGCAACCAGGAAGACATTTCAAGAACTAATTCAGGGAAAGGTCAAGCTGACTACAAGAAAAACAGTGAAATGAGACGTTTCCCAGCCTTTTCTCAGGGCATGGCAAATATAGGAAATGAAATATTTGTAGGATGTTAATGGTGAAGGCTGCTCATGGCCAGGGGGCACCAACCCAGGGGCTGTGACCCACCTAAGGGCTCCAGGTGTCCCAGGCTGTTATGTTTCCCCACCTTCCGCCCTTACCCCATGCCAAAAACCAAAAGCAGTTCCTGTCAAGTAGATTCTAACTTATGGCGACTCTGTCAGAGTATAATTGTGCTCCACAGGATTTTCAGTGGCTGATTCTTTGGAAGTAGATCGTCAGGCCTTTCTGTAAGGCATCTCTGGATGGAATCGATCCTCCAACCTTTCATCTGGCAGCTGAGAACAGTCACCATTTGCACCAGCTAGAGACTCTGCCCCATGCCAAACCAAAAAAACCAAACCCACTGCCCTCGAGTTGATTCCAACTCATAGTGACCCTACAGGACAGAGTAGAACTGCCCCACAGGGTTTCCAAGGCTGTAAATATTTACAGAAGCAGACTGCCTTATCTTTCTCCCTCGGAGTGGCTGGGGAGTTTGAACTGCCAACCTTTCCATTAGCAGCTGAACACTTAACCACTGCACCACTAAGGCTCCTTCTGCCCCATGCCAGGGTGGGTCCAAATCTCAGGTATGTCAGACTGAGTTTGCCACCTGTTGGATAGCTCTGTCCCAAGCAAGGGGTACAGTAAGGGCCAAAGTACAAGAAGGT
>NW_004445429.1:4610-6795 GCF_000243295.1 Trichechus manatus latirostris | reverse complement strand
CTTTCAGAAAGCATTTGGACCCAGTGGGTGTTTGGGAAACAAGGTGCTTTTCTGGAGCTGCCTGGGTGGTGGATACAACAAAGTCAGGCTGAGCCCCGACTGGGTGCCAGGTCTGGCTGGGGAGGGAGGGAAACAGAAGAGATAAAGCTCCTGCGTTCACAGGGCCTGGATGAACAACCCCAAAGGAATACCTAGGGCCCCATCAGGTATTGCTAGGAGGGAAAGGAAAGGATTAGAAAGTGAAGGGGACGTGGTGTCCTACAGGTGCTGGGAAGTCCTCTCTGTCTGTGGAGGTGACTTCCCTGAGGCACTCGAGGGTCACTGGCACACAGCGACTTGTCCTTCAGGACCAGGCAGGTAGTTCAGGTGGGAATCCAGCACCAGGTGGGTGTTCAATTGCCTCTTTAACACCAAACTACTCCCCTGCCTGGTTGAATTGCCTTTTAGTATAGCCTGTGCCCGAGGCAAAACCCAGGAGGCTGTTAAGTACCCCAGCTGAAAGGCTGGCGGTTCAAACCCACCCAAAGGTGCCTTGGAAGAAAGGCCTGGCAAAGACCTTATGAAAAGTCACAGCCTTGAAAACTATGGAGCACAGTTCTACTCTGCAACACATGGAGTCGCTCTCAGTAGAAATCAACGTGACAGCAACAGGTTTGGTTCTTTTTTTTTAATCTTCTACTAAAAATATGCCCTGGTGGCACAAACGGTTAAGCGCTCGGCTGCTAACTGAAAGGTTGGCAGTTCGAACCCACCCAGTGGCTCTGCGAGAGAAAGACCTAGTGATCTGCTTCTGCAAAGATTATAGCCAAGAAAACTCCATAGGGCAGTTCCACTCTGTAACTCATGAGGTTGTCATGAGTTGGAATTAATGATAACAACTGATCTGAAGGTTGGTGGTTTGAACCCACCCAGCAGCTCCGTGGGAGACAGACCCAGTGATCTATTTTTGTAAGATTACAACCAAGAAAATCCTATGGAGCCGTTTACTTTGTAACACACGGGGTCACTGTGAGTTGAAATCAACTCAATGAAAACGGGTTTGCTTTTTTGGTTTTTTGATGCTATACAATCTCCTGGATCAACCCTCTAAGAAATCTGTAGGATTTACAGAAACTTGCAGGTACACTGTGTAGGGTAAACATCGGAAGTGAAGGTGTCAAAGCGTATGTAGCTAATGCTACAGTGAGCTTCTAAAATGTTCTGGTCAATGTAATTGGATGCCCCCACGGTGCAGAGGAGAGCTCCTGTCCTCCCAGGCTTGGCAACCAACATCCGTTTGCCATCAGAACGTCTACACCCATCTGATGATGGTGATTGACAGCGCGTCCCTTTGTTATTGACTGCTTGTATTTCTTTGTATTTCTTCTTCGGTCAAGTACCTGCTCATGCTATCTGCCCGGGTGATGTTTCCTTGCATTATCTTTTCACCTCTATTGTTTCAAGTTTTCTCATCTGCTTGTGAAGTTTGGGCCTTTAGCACAGACGGAAGTGTGAGGTGTGCGTTTGTGTTTGAGGTTTGACAGGGAAGCTCTAATGTTACTGTTTCCAAATGGATAGACATCCAGCCGATGGCCTCAAAAGGATTGATTTGAAAATCCCTCTGATTTTAGCATTTCCTAACTCCCCTTCTAGGACCGCCCGGCTGCTAAATCTTGTTCTATTTGCCGGTCAAACAGTCTATTCCTATGCCAAAACCAAGCTGGAAAAGTCAAGCTCTCAGCTCTGTTTCCCTATCTGCCTCATCTCGCTTGCTGGGATCTCCCAGAAGAGCTTTAGAAGTTCTTTTTCTCCAACACCCAACCCTCCACCACTCTCAATCTGCCTCCCAGAAATCTTTTTTTAAATTTATTTTGTTGTTGTTGAGACTATACACAGCAAAACATACACCAATTCAACTGTTTCTACATGTCCAATTCAGTAACATGGATTACATTCTTCAAGTTGTGCGACCATTCTCACCCTCCCTTTCTGAGTTGTTCCTCCTCCGATAACATAAACTCACTGCCCCCCTAAAGTTCCTATCGAATCTTCCCAGTTGTTGTCCATTTGATCCCGTACAGATAGATATTAAAAGAGCATAACGTTCAAGGCTGGTATTTTTTACT
Source organism: Trichechus manatus latirostris (assembly GCF_000243295.1). Taxonomy (NCBI): domain Eukaryota; kingdom Metazoa; phylum Chordata; class Mammalia; order Sirenia; family Trichechidae; genus Trichechus; species Trichechus manatus. The sequence continues at coordinate 4,690 of NW_004445429.1, read as the reverse complement.
ACTTAAGCGAAACTGTTGCTTGGTTTCAAGAAGACTTTGGGGAATATTTTTGGTTTAAGGTTTAATGATTATCTCAGGGC
>NW_004445429.1:2347-3608 GCF_000243295.1 Trichechus manatus latirostris | reverse complement strand
ACCCTGACACACATGGGGGCGCCATGAGTCGGAGGTGAGTCTATAGCAACTGGTTTCAGTTTACTAGCTGGGGAGACAAGCTGTGAGCAAGTAAGCAGTTACTGAGCATGGGGTACAGCAGTGGGCAAAACAGACAGGGCGCCCTGCCCCCACGAAGCTCAGGGCCTAGCTGGGGAGACAAGCAGTGAGCAAGTAAGCAGGTAAGCTACATGGCTCAGCATCTGGTGACGAGGACCACCTGGAGAAGTCCAGCAAGAAGTACAGCCCTGGGGAGCCAGGGGAGGCAGTGTCAGGAGTTGCTGCCGTTTCACCAGGGTGGTCAGGGAAGGCCCCACTCTGCCCTCAATCATGGCTTGCAATTATTTCATTTGTTTCTAGGACAGAAACACACAGGTACGTTCTTCGGTTCAGGTACGTGAGTACATTTTATTTACTTGTTTATTGTCTGTCTCTTCTACCAGAAAGGAGGCCTCAGAATGGCAGCCATCTTGTCTGCCCCAAGGGCCTCAGGCTACTGGGCCGTGGGATCTGTTTCTGGAAGGACCTGAAAGAGAAACCCATACCAGCCAGGAAGATCCAGATTTCAAAAGGAAGCAAGCTGGCTTGAGTGGACACATCCAGAGTGAACTGGCTATTACATTCTACGCAGTCTAGACGGTGAGCCTCAAACTTCAACCCAACCAAGATCACCCAAATACAAACCCACTGCCATCAAGTCGATTCCAATTCATAGTGACCCTATAGCACAGAGCAGAGCTGCCCCACAGCGTTTCCAAGGCTGTAAATCTTTACGGAAGCAGATTTTTCTCTTGTGGAGCAGTTGGTGGGTTCAAACCGCCAACGTTTTTGTTAGCAGCCAAATGCGTAACCACTGCACCACCAGGACTCCTTCACCTAGGCTCATCTGGGGTTGTTTATAGCTGCTGATTCCATTTCTAGATGGGGCCTGAGATTCTGCATTTCTAACAAGCTCTCAGGTGATGCCTAGCTGTGTTCCAGGGACCAGCTTTGAGGACCAGGGCCTTGGGAAGACATTTATTTAAATATCTTACAGTCTTTTTGCCAATCAAGAAAAAAAATCTGTTGCTGTAGAGTCGATTCCAACTCTTAGAGACCCTAAGACCCTATGGGACAGAGTAAAACTGCTCCATGTGGTTTCCAAGGAGCAGCTGATGGATTCAAACTGCTGACCTTTGGGTTTAGCAGCCATAGTTCTGAACCACTGCACCACTAGGGCTCCAGATTGTTTGCCAAGTTTTCA
>NW_004445429.1:0-804 GCF_000243295.1 Trichechus manatus latirostris | reverse complement strand
CGTTCTCCCTATTTTTTCTTCCATAAACTTTATAGTTTTAGGTGTTATAATTAGGTCTTCGATCCACTTTGAATTAGTTTTTGTGTATAGTGTGAGGTATGAGTTGTGTTTCATTTTTTTATAGATAAACATCCAGTTTTGCCAGCACAATTTGTTAAAGAGACTATCTTTTCTCCATTTAATGCACTTTGGGTCTTGGTCAAAGATCAGCTGACTGTAGGTGGATGGATTTATGCCTGGGTTTTCAATTCTGTTCCATTGGTCTACGTGTCTGTTGATGTACCAGTACCAGGCTGTTTTGACTACTGTGGCTATATAGTAGGTTCTGGGATCAGGTAGTGTAAGGCCTCTACTTTGTTCTTCTTTTCCAATAACGCTTTATTTATCTAAGACCTCTTTCCTTTCCATAAGAAGTTAGTGATTAGGTTTTCTATCTTGTTAAAAAATGCTGTTGGTATTTGCATCTGGATTGCGTTATCCCTGTAGATTGCTTTGGGTAGAATTGATATTTTCACAATGTTAAGTTTTCCTATCTGTAACATGGTATGTTTTTCCATTTTTGTAGGTTTCTTGCCGTATTGATTTGTAGTTTGTATAGGTCCTTTATATCCCTGATTAGATTTATTCCTATGTATTTTATTTTTTTAGGGGCTATTATAAATGATATTGCTTTCCTGTTTCCTTTTTGTAGTTCTCTTTATTGGTGTATAGGAATCCAACTGATTTTTGTATGTTTATCTTGTATCCTGCTACTATGCTGAATCTTTCTATTAGTTCCAGCAGTTTTCTTGTGGAGTCTTTTGG
>NW_004445428.1:5949-6797 GCF_000243295.1 Trichechus manatus latirostris | reverse complement strand
AATGCCACATTCCTCTGAATCCTAATCCAAGTCACCCTCACATTTTGCTGAGATCTTCATCTAACTTCTCTATCTTTTCTTACTCTTGTTGTCCGCAAAGTCCCAGGGTAACCTTTTAAAAATAAAAACCAGTTTGTGGAAGCTGTCCTCTAAAATTCTTCTAAGTGTCTTCTTGCTATACTTAGAACAAAATCCAATAACCTCATCATGACCTCACAGTCTGGCTCCTGGCTACCTCACTATCTTCACCTTCAACTATTCTTTCCCTTGTGGAATCCATTCTGGTAACACTGACCTTCTTGCTGCTCCTTGAGAAGTTCTATTTTGTTCCTGCCTCAAGAAATTTGGATTTGCACTCTCCATTGACTAGGAAATTTTCCTCCATGTAATTGTTTTGCTCACTCTTTTCAATCAGATTTCTGCTTGGATAGCCCTTGCTCACAATAGTGTCTCCTGACCACCTTGTCTACATTAGCATACATGCACATTCTATTGCTCCACATCTCCTTTGCTTGCTTTATTTCTTCCTCTTATTGCTGGCTGGTTTTGCATTATGTATTTACTTGTTTAATGTCCTTATCTCTATTAGAACGGAAGTTCCTTGAGAGGAATATTTTGATTCTCTTGTTTAGAGTTTAATCATCAGAATCTGGAATAGTGCCTAATAACTCTCAGGCTCTAAAATATTTGCTGGGTGCCATTAGTCCTTTAAGGCTCAAACCTTCATGGATACTTTCAATGCTCTGGCCTGGGGAACAATAGCCTGGTTACTTTTGGGGACTGCTTCCATTCTTTGAGAGCTTTACTTCTTTTAAATTGCTGTATATGTGCCTGTGTATGAGTAGACA
>NW_004445428.1:2860-4005 GCF_000243295.1 Trichechus manatus latirostris | reverse complement strand
GTTCGAATTTCTCTGTATCCTCACCAACACCTGTTACTGTCTTTTTTATTATAGCTATCCTAGTGAGTATAAAGTAGTATCTCATTATGGTTTTGTTCTGCATTGCCCTGATGGCTAATGAAGTTGAGTTCTTTCATATGCTTATTGGCCTATTTTAATTTCAATGGTTGTTTTTCTGCATTGCTGTGTACTTTCCCCTATTACTATTTTGATGTTTCTCTCTTGTCGTAACCCTGGAAACCACATATTTAAATGTGTTGGAAGTATATAGAAAGCAAAGAGTGTGTGCTCATATGGATGTCTGTGTAGGTTCAGTGCACAGACTTTTCAAATATATATGGCATACCTAGATAAGATTTTTGCTTATTTTGCAGTTCTTAATTGTTTTCAGGAAGATTTCTGGATATTAATGACTTCATGCTATTATTCGAATGGTATGGATTGATTATAGATTTGATAAATTTACTGACAATTTGTTCAATATACACATAAAATAGCTTATCCTTCAATATGCACTTTTCTAGTAGCAAAACAATAAGTCAGAGGGAAGTGCTTTTAGATTGATAAAGATGATTCTAAACATTCAAGAAATAGAGCTTAAAAGTTGACTGAATCAACTTAATACTCCTTTTGAGTTATTTAAGCTTGATTTTGACAATGAAATTATACACTGAGTTAAAAAAAAAAAGATTCAAACTAATGAATCCATGGGGGCAAGAGCTGCCTTTCCATATGAAATTTAATTATAACCAATATCTGGATGTTAGAGAATGTACATTTATTTTTAGCTAGGCATGATCCTAATCACTATATGTAGTCACGTTCTAAAGAGAATTCGTGAGATATTTCAGGCTGTTAGCAACAAACATACTTTTTGTAATCTGTATTTATCTGAGGTTTGAATTTGCCATTTAGAGAGATATTTTAACCAAACTATAATCATAGAATTAAAACTTCTTCTTAATCATATTTGATCAATTTAATTAGACTTTAAAAAAGATCTCTTGGGAATAATGCAGGGAATATGTTCCTATGCTAGTTGCTTTTGTCAATTTTATTTATGTATTTATTCATTTACTTATTTTAGCAAGAGGGTGAACATAAGATAATGAACATAAGAGCTTAGATAAAGTGTGTCTCTGGCC
>NW_004445428.1:0-1177 GCF_000243295.1 Trichechus manatus latirostris | reverse complement strand
TTGACAAGTTTTGTTCTGGACTATTTTTTCAAGGATTTTTGTATAGTATACAGCCTTGGAAAACAGAGATTGTGTCTCCCTCTGGGGTAGAGTGCAGGTTTTTTTTCCCCCCTTTCTAAGATAATAATATCTTTCTCTGGGCCGATGATTTAGCAGGTTTGCTAGTCGTTCCCTTTAAAAGGTTAGGGTTTCTGAAACTCAGGATGCCTCAGCTGTGATACAAATCTACTACATGTGTAGCATCCACCTCGGCTGCTTCTTATTATCCTCGTGGGACTTGGGGGAGCAAGGGAACCCAATGCAGACATGAAGCTAATGCTGCTTGTTGGGCTGTGAGTAATAAAGGTCTATGTTTCTGACCCTGGAGATTCACGACTTCTGCCAGCATCCATGAAATTGTGGCAGACAAATTTGTTAACTTGAAAGTAGGATAAAATCTCAGGCCTTTCACAGTTCTTGAAAATGATGTGAGTTTAGAGGCTTTGTATAGCCCTTCTCCAAATGGGTTCTGTGGGAGACTTAAGTTCTAATGTCCTAAGGCATTTATTGTATACGATGAACTATCTTTTCTCCTATGCATCTGGAATGGCACTGTGTGTCATTGGAAAAATGAGAAAATAGTCATTTAAATAATTTTTGTTAGGGCTTAATTCTCCCTTGAAATCCAGCTGAAGAAAGTCACATATTCCCAAAGGTAAACATTTGGCTCTACATCTTCTCTGACTAGTGGGCTCTCTAAATATATTTTTTAAGCACAAAATTAGGAATAGTCCTTCAAATGCTAATAAGAAATATTAAGAATTGCCCCTTCTTAAAAGATTGAATATGTTACTGTCAATATCAGTGGTTTGAGGAAGCAGTTTTCACTAGATCTCTGCTCCCTACTCCCATGACATTGATAAGTATGATATGGGGAGAAAATGCTTGAAATTAGTTGCACTCCTAGCTGACCTGGTGGAAGTATACCTGGGCAAGGAAAATGAACAAACTGACTCTCAGACACAGTGTTAGAGACTCTCAGGGACCATCTTGTGTCCTTGTCCTTTTCTTCCCCTGTTAAGGAAGAATAAATACAGCACCATTAGAACTGCAAAATGAAAGGAATTTAAAGTAGTCTCAGGAAGTTGATAGAGTGACATTTCTAAGAAGAATAAGTCCTACCATATCCCCCTACAGA
>NW_004445427.1:5424-6798 GCF_000243295.1 Trichechus manatus latirostris | reverse complement strand
TATCCTGTAGGGTTGCTATGAGTGAATCAACTCCACAGCAGTGGGTAGGTGAAAGGTATAGTAGTGTTCATTTTATATAGGTTGAATCATATGAAAGTGCTAATATTTGAACAATTTTAATGTATAAAAACAACAGTTCATATGGTTCTACCTAAAGGAGTGTTCTAAATGAACATTCCTATACTTTTCACCTAGGTTCACTGATGTTTTTATACTTTAAAAATGGTCAAATATCAGTAGTTTTGTATGGTTCAATATACCCTGTTCTTTCATCTGTTGTGAAAGTATGAACTATTTCAAATATAATGCAAAAAAGAGCAAAACATGTTTTCCCCAAAATGTCTTAATATATTTAAATATACAGGAAAGAAATAAAGAAAGAAGGGGAAATAACATTTCTTAAGGACCAACTATGTTCTAAGAACCATTCAAACACTCAGCTTTATAGAAAAAGTAAACAAGTTCAAAGAGGTTAAGCAACTCTGGTAAGTTTCCATAGTCAGAAAAGTTTACGCAGCTGATAAGTGACAGGAAGCTGTTCCTATAGTATCATGAAAATAAAATAATCCTTTATTAATTTTTTTTTAAAGCGTACACAGGAAATTAACATAGTTGATGATAAAGGCACAAAACTGAAACAACCTTGGGAAATTTTTGCATTGTCATCAGAAACCTAATGAATCATCTACAATAGAACTTTTCTAAATGCATTTAAAAATGTTTTATGCAATTCAATCATTAATTTACTGATTTTCATTTGTGCTTGGTATATTTCTAATATCTAAAGCAATATTTAAGGTTTATTTGTGAAAGGACGATCAACAAAGCCTTTATTGATGCACTGTTCCCCATGAGAAGTCCTCTGGTGCTTACTCTCTGGCAACCTGCCTTCCCACTGCTTCTTCCCCCTTGATACCTAGAATACTCCAAGTACATCTTATTGGCCTCCAGTCAAAGAATGACAATCTGCTGATAAAACACTCAGTGTCATTTACCATCTGGCTTTTCTTCCATGGCTTATGAAGTGTGCAGTTTTGATTTACATTAAACAGTTTTTTGGTGTCAAAAAGGATCTTCTAGCAGTAAGAAAAAAAGTTGCCATTTATACAGAATCTGAAGTGCCAAGTAAAGAATATATACTTTAGGTTATTTAAAAAAATTATATAATTTTAAGATTCTAGAAAGCTCTCTTTTTGTGTACAGGTGGCTAATTTGCTGACATGGACATGGGTGGTGCAGCAGGAAATAGCACAGAAAGAGGAAAGCAGGTCATATCAGCCAGAACCTCACAGAGGGCTTTCGGCACATTTCCCTTCATTTGGAGTTAACAGAATCCACTGAAATCATCTGCAAGTTTATAAAAGTTTTAATTAG
>NW_004445427.1:3052-4606 GCF_000243295.1 Trichechus manatus latirostris | reverse complement strand
GCCTAAGTCATTCTTATTTATATTTCTTACACTCTTCCTGGGCCTAGTCTTCAAGGGCTATGCCTAAATCCTAGAGTAATTAATGTGAAAAACTTTCTAGTTACCCAAGAATTAGAAAATGGTTATTAGGAGCAGAAATTGGAAAGAAAAAGAAAAAGAAACTGTAAAGAGTACAATTTTTATTTCTCCTCAGTGGCTTCCATTGAGTAGTAGTTGATCACTTCCGGAGAGTCAGTTGTTATGTTGGGCAGCTAAGATGGCTTGACTGGGCTCCAATTTTAGGTTTTGAGGAAGTAACTTCATTCCCGAGGCATCCCTGGCCTTTTCTTGGATAAATTATTATTGTTATTTTGGAATTTTTGGTGATGCCATGTTTTTCACTAATGGAATGGATGCTGAATCATTGTTGGTAATTTTTTTTATTATTTAAAAAAATGGGGTGCCAATTACAAGTGGCACATGTCAGTCCCATGTTCTATGAAGCACTTCACACATGCAGGACATATCAGTCACATGATGCATCACACTTCCTGGTTACACTTGAGCCACAAAATACTGTACTCGACTCTCCAAAAATACACAAAAATACACACAAAATACTAAATAAACATTGAACTTGCTGCACATAATTGTCATTAGTTTGATTTAGAGTGGTCCATACCTGTACCATGTTCATAAAGCACATCACACATATCGGTGCCATGGCCCAGGAAGTGTTTCCACTCCGAAAATAACTCATTTATTTGAATATTTCCAAATGCTGGTAACCATGTCTTCCCAATAACACAAAGGAAATAGTGAACATACCTGCAAGCCTTATTTCGCTGTACAGAAGCCAAAAGACAAAAAGTTTCACACACTCACTCCTCCAGGAAGCATCCCCTCATACGAATGGCTCCCAACACTCAAATGTGGCGCAGACCAACTCCCTTGTTTTTTAGGCAGTTGCACCAGTATCTGCCACAATGTCAGAAGGTACTAAAGTGGCTCAAATGCCTGTTAATAAACTTCCAGGGGTGGAAAATGCAGCATGGCCTATATGTCCCATGGTCCATGAAAGAGCTAATAGACCCTCCTACTGGATCATCTAACAGTGCTCTTTCTTTAGACTATTATCACTGTCCAATGCTCCTTCCCTCTTTATCTCTGATAGGATAATTTCAATACATCATTATGACCAGCTCACATCATATGGAACATTATTATACCCATAGTGGATATAACATAGAGATGTTAATTAATTGGTTAATTAACTTGGCAATGGAGAAACAGTTTACTGTCTTAACAAACACCAGAGTACTTTCATATAAAACACTGGATTAGATCTACGGTTCTGTAAATTATGAGGTAAATAGTCTCACTTTTCAAGGACCCAGAAAGTCTTATCTTGCTTTTATTTTCCATTTCTCTTTATTTCCTGAATAATGTCTCTGAAACTTAAAAGAAGTTGTTTTTACTGTGTCACATGGGTATTTCTTATTAGAACTTATAATTAAATATCTCTTGAGCTTTGTAACTAAAGAAGCTTGAAGCAATATAGCAATACACCCAATT
>NW_004445427.1:0-1988 GCF_000243295.1 Trichechus manatus latirostris | reverse complement strand
CCAGTGTTTGCCAAATCACTGAGAATCATAGCCTAATCAAATTGACACAAAACATTAACCATCACACTAATAAAGGAAATTAATGCATTTATGTTTTGTTTTATTTTAAAATTCAATGTCTTATAAAAGCTGAAATTTATTTTGCAATTCATTGTTTATATGAACATTCACCCTTTAAAACTGAATTAAATATGTATAGCATATTTGGTTCAAATATTTTACAAATAAAAACCATTTCTTGGGAATATATTTGGTAATATGAAATATAAATGAAACTTATTTGGATGAATATCCAGTAACTGCTTCAACAGATCAAACAGTTGAATAATTTGCTCACCAATATTTTTACCTTTTAACATTTTCACTTTTCTTTTCCTTAATAAGTTAGCTGTCAATCCCAGTTTAACACTGAGAAAAACAACCTCCCAGGAATCATATCATTGATTTATATTGTTCTTAATTTTACAGATATCTGAAAAGTGATGCAAAATTTTTCCCTTCCCTGCTTGCTAACCCATAAGGCTAGATGACTTTGAAATGCTCACCATGGATGCTTTCCTTTTCAACCAATTAATTAATTAGAATACTCTGTTAAAATAACTCTTTCAGACCTTGGATTATTTTTTAACTCTTTGGAAACTTCACAAATTTAGAAGATATTTGAGGCTTGGCAGAGAGCATTAAAATGTCTAATAAAGCCCAGTGTCTTCTGTTCTTATGGTTGGACTCTTAAATCACAAAATTTCAGAATTCATTGGGCTAATATAGAATCAGGTATGTCTTATCAAAGGGCAGAGGTGGCACAACAATCTGTCCCTCTTGATGAGGTTTTCTCTGCTTATGACTCAAGATATTTTCTTTCTTTTCTTTTTTTCTTTTAATGAAATTGTAGCTGGATATGAAAGGGATTGGTGAAATATAACTTGGAAAGTTATTGCATTTGGAATTCATCATATTATTTTCTAAGTTTCTCTGAGTCAGGTTTGGCCTGTATATAGCCTGGCTTCCATCATGTGGAAAATTCCATGAGGACAAGTAGGTTTCCCTGAGTTTTAAGGACTGGCTAATCCCATTACTGCCAATACTGAGCACTGAAATTATATTATTTCTTTTCAAAAGTGGGATTGGAAAAGATTCAGAGCATATTATGAAGTTGTAACTTACAGTAGTATCACAATTAATTCCATCTCAAACGTGACAATGACAACTTTGAGACGGAATTAGGCTGGATAGAGGGGGTTGTTCAGAAAGGAGTATTATGAATCTACAAGAGAGTATGAGAATAAAAGAGAAATAATTCCTAAATTATAGAGAATAAGTGTAAAAGAACATCTCTCTCTCTTTCTCTGTGTGTGTGTGTGTCTATCTCATATTTAAATACAAAAACAGACCTCAAATATCTCCTTTCTTCCCCTCTGACTTTTTCAATCTTAGGCTATGGTTAGTTGACACAAAAATAATTTTCTAACATTTGCTTTAAAATTTAACTTTTACACCAAGTGTACAATGGTTTAGGGATATGAGAAAGATAATGGAAAAACTGAAGAAATTTAACAATTATATTTTATAATGTGTGCATTAATTACTACCATCCCACCTACTCCAGCTCTCTTGAGTTCTGTAAGAAATATTGTGCATGATTTTACCACTGGAAAGACAGAGTACAATAGGAAATTAAACAAACATTTTTCAGTCAGACTTTTTTTTAATAGACCTGGCACTAGGGTATTATTGAAATTTATTATGATATTTGTATAAGTTACTCTTTTGAAATGTAGTTGAGAATGTTAAATATAAATGAAAACAATGGAAAATAGTTGGAAGAAGAACTTAAATATGTGAGAAATTTATTTACTGAAGGGAAATCATTTAATTATTTCTTCTAAGGACAAAGAAATAAAATGAAATTATAGATTTAAGTCTAGGATTAAAACAGTATTGAGTGTTTTTATGGACTAGAATAAAATGTTAAGGCAGAGTCTAATGTC
>NW_004445426.1:5462-6802 GCF_000243295.1 Trichechus manatus latirostris | reverse complement strand
CCATGTGCATTGGAAAAGAAAGTATACTTGGCTGCTGTTGGGTGGAGTCTTTGGTATATGTCTATGAGATCAAGTTGGTTGATTGTAGCATTTAGATCTTCCGTGTCTTTGTTGAGCTTCTTTCTGGATGTTCTGTCTTTCACTGAAAGTGGTGTGTTGAAGTCTCCTACTACTTTGTGGAGCTGTCTATTTCTCTTTTCAGTGCTGTTAGAGTTTGTTTTATGTATTTTGGAGCCCTGTCGTTGGGTGCATAAATATGTATTATAGTTATGTCCTCCTAGTGTATTGACCCTTTAATCATTATGTAGTGTCCTTCCTTATCCTTTGTGGTGGATTTTACTTTAAAGTCTACTTTGTCAGAGATTAACATTGCCACTCCTGCTCTTTTCTGAGTGTTGTTTGCTTGATATATATTTTCCCATCCTTTGAGTTTTAGTTTGTTTGTGTCTTTAAGTCTAAGATGTGTCTCTTGTAGGCAGCACGTAGATGGATTGTGTTTTTTTTAATCCATTCTGCCACTCTCTGTCTCTTTATTCGTGCATTTAGTCCATTTACATTCAGCGTAATTACTGTTAGCTATGAGTTTAGTGCTGTCATTTTGATGTCTTCTTCTGTGTGTTGTTGACAGTTTCTTTGTTCCACTTAATTTTCTGTGCTGAGTCGTTTCTGTTTATGTATTTTCTTCTCATTTTTTTCATTGTTGTTGATTTTGTGTTTGCTGAGTTGTTACATTTTTCTAGTTTTTTATTTTGACTTGTAGGATTGTTAGTTTTCCTTTGTGGTTACCTTATATTTACCCCTATTTTTCTAAGTTTATACCAGTCTTGTATTTCGTTATATCGCCTTGACTTCCTCTCCATATGAAAAATCTATGTCTACATTTTTTAAGTCCCTCTTTTTTTTGTTTTAATGTTGTCATCTTTTACATATTGACATCTCTTTCCCTATTTTCAGTGGTTTAGCTTTGATTTATTCTTGTGACTTCCCTATCTGGGTTGATATCTGGTTGCTCTGTCCTGTGTTCTAGTCTTGTGTTGCTATCTGATGTTACTGATTTTCTAACCAGAGGACTCCCTTTAGTATTTCTTGTAATTTCAGTTTGGTTTTTGCAAATTCCCTAAACTTCTGTTTATTTGACAATGCCCTAATTTCACCATCATATTTGGAGAGACAGTTTTGTGGGATATATAATTCTTGGCCAGCAGTTTTTTCCTTCAAGGCTTTATATATGCCATCCCATTGCCTTCTTGCCTGCATGGTTTCTGTTGAGTAGTCTGACCTTATTCTTATTTACTCTCCTTTGTAGATGACTTTTCATTTATCCCTAGCTGCTCTTAAAA
>NW_004445426.1:3306-4324 GCF_000243295.1 Trichechus manatus latirostris | reverse complement strand
TGTCCCTGTTTCCTAGAGCGCATAGGTGGGTTGGCTTTGCACCTGGATGATGAGCACCCAATGCTGTTGGCTATAAGGACTGGGGTGCACCTCTTATTCTTGGGCCCTATCACAGGTGGCTAGGTGGCTTGGGTGGAGCCACCAGTCCTCAGGCCCCTGATGTGGGTAGGTAAAGACCCTGCTTAATGGGTAGAGCAGTGTCAAATGTCACTAACCTGCCACTTCACAGATGAAACAGTTGAAGTTATACTTCAGATATATACTCTGTTGTACTGTGGTAATGAGGGCCTATGCTGTTGAAATGGGCCCACATAAGTCTCTGCAGGGAGAAAGGCACTCAAAGTCCGTGGATCCCTTATGCCTGCGTCTAGGCAAAGGAGTTGTGCCTACCCTAGGTTCCTGGGTTAGGGGAACCGGCAGTTTATTTTTTCCCGTTTGTTAATTTATTCACTCTCCAAGGCTGGGAGAATGCCTCCGGGAGTGTGACGGATCCTGCTCCTGGGGCAGGGGACTTGGCAATTGCTGAAGCCAGTCTGGGACCCAGTGCAGAGCAGGGAGTAGGGAGGTAAATGGGAGAGAGATTTTTTCCTAAGGGGGTTGTTTTTGATCTGTGCGGTAGGCCGTAAGCAAAGTACTTATCTTTTGCTGATCCAGGGCTTCTTCTCACTGGTTCTGGGTGGCCAAGTAGACTCTCTGGTGCTGGGTCTTTCCCGGTGTGGAAAACGTGCTTCCCGCGCACTGCTGCTTGCCTGCCTTACTGCTCACCCATGAGCTGATCAGGCCTGATGGGCTCAGTCTCTTGCCGGGTCAGGTCTGGCAACTTCTTGCAGCTTCCAAACTGTCTCTCCCTCCCCCTGCCACTCAGTCCGGTTCCTCAACTTTGCCTTAGATGTTCAGGGCTCCTAGATTGTCATATATAATTGATTCACTTGTTTTTTCTGGTCTTTGTTGTAAGAGGGTATGCTGGAAGCATCTGACTACTCCGCCATCTTGGCCCTGCCTCCTCTTTGCACTTTCT
>NW_004445426.1:0-1133 GCF_000243295.1 Trichechus manatus latirostris | reverse complement strand
TTCCTTGGCATACAGAAAATGTTATTTGGGCTAGGAGAAAGGCTGATTTGTGAAAACCTTCCTCATGCCACAAAGATGCAGAATCAAGGGATATTAGCACTACTGCCCCTGGCATGCCAATGACCATTTCCAGCAATTTCTTTAAAGTGCACTTTCTCTCAGATGCAAAGAAGATGGTGTCTAAAAAAGAGGTGGATTCACTTGGCATGCCAATTGTCCATCCTGCCAGAAAGCTAAGCCATCTGGAGGTCACCCTGATGCACCAGAGTAAGTCTTGGTCACAACCTTAAGCATTATAGCATAATTTCTGAGCCCTAGTCTGGGCGGCTCACTGACTAGTGTGGGCAAGTTCCTGTAGTTCCTCTGAGCCTCAGTTTCCCCTGTTGTAAAAGGAGGATCATTACTGAAATGAGGATAATATGGCTGTACTAAGGACTGATTACCAAAACCAAACCCATTGCAGTGGAGTCGGTTCCACCTCATAGTGGCCCCATGTGTTACAGAGTAGAACTGCTCCACAGGGTTTTCTTGGCTGTAATTTGAGTGGAAGCAGATTGCCAGGCCTTCCTTTTGAGGTGCCACTGGGTGGATTTGAACTGCCAGACTTTAGGTTGGTAGCCAAGTGCAAACCATTTGCCCCACCCAGGGACCTGAGGATTGAATAAGAGAACACATATAAAATGCTTAGCAAAAAACCCGGCCAGTGGTAAACTCTTAATAAAAGCTAGTTCAAAAAGAAAAAAGAAAAAGAAAACATCTAGACCATCCTCAGAAAGCTATCTGTATTTTGTTTGATTTCTTTCCTGTTTTTTCCTTGCCTAGAGAAAAAATGACAGGGACTCACTTTCCAAGAAATTACAGTATGTTCAATGACTTCCCATCAAGAGCAGGCAATGTTCCATAACCTGCCATTGGTAAGTATCAAATGGGCCCATGTCAGACAAGGCATGGCTTTCAATCTCCCTTTGTTTGCCACGTCATCTGTCAGTGACCTTGACGGTTGCCGGCTGCCTCGTGTTCTGCAGTTCACTGATAAGTGTGTTTACAGCTTTTGAAGTCATGTTTGCCAGAACCACATCTGGTTCACCGAAGACTCAGTAGAAACACAATGAAATAGAAAGGCTAATTCTAAG
>NW_004445425.1:5302-6819 GCF_000243295.1 Trichechus manatus latirostris | reverse complement strand
GGGCTTCTGCCTGTGGTGTTCCCTTAGCCATGTGCACAATCAAATCCTAACCTTATGGTCTGACCCAGTCTCTCCTGACTATCCCCGCTCTCACCACCCACACCTTCCTCACCTTCCTCACCTTCTCTTGGAACTCCTGTGGTACTTAAGACTGCAGGAGGCAATTTTGCCGTGGATCACGTCCTGTCATAACATGGAGAGTAACCGCCTTATCTGGGCAGTTTTGTTCCCTCAACTAACCAGTAAACTTCTTGAGGGCAAAGGATTATTTTAATACTTCTGTATCCCCACAATGCTTAGCACAGTGTTATTTTAAGCACACACCATACAGGTAATAAAAAATAAGGCCCTTCAGATCTGAATTTTGAAAAAGGCCAATGTTCACTAGGCCTGCAAAAGTAACTTTTAAAAATGCAGACCAGTCAAGACTACAGCCCCACAATGTGAGAGATCTGAAGGCACAGTCTTCATGTACAGTATCTCAGAGCTTCATGTACAGTATCTCAAATTCCCTAATGCCAACAGTTAAGAGCAGTCAGCGGGGCACGGGGGAAAGGAGTAGAGATTTATATATACTAGGGATCCGACAGTCTCCTGGCTTGGAATGCCATGTGATTTTCTTTCTACTGTGGAGGTCCTTACTACTATTTGGAAGACTCTAAAGACATGCAATAAAAGCTAACCATAGTAGTTATCTTATGACTAAATTTAAAATCAGACCAACTCAGCTGTTTTTGCTTATAATAAATTCCTATCCCACTCTCATTTATTTTTTTTTTAAGATAGAAGGAAATAAATAAATGCTTAGGAAACACCTGCAAATAAAATTTATAACTGATTCCATTCTCTGTGCCAGTAGCTATGCTGGCAATTTGAGAAAACGCATTCTAGATGGCTAAGCTTTGATGTCCCACTTACCAGACACTGTAGCAAATATTCCAGTATTCCTGGGCTAAGCAAACCTATACTTGCAGGACCTAGATGAACATAACAAACATTGGATATAATAAAATGTACCTTATTATTTTTAATCAGCAACTAATAACAGTGTTTGGTAGAACTCTTTACCTTTCACAAAGTACTCTCATGCACATTATCTTATTCGACCCTCACCCTCTGAAGCAGGAAATATTACTATCCCCATTTCATCGTTGAAGGACTGAGCCCACAGAGTGAAGTGCCTTACCCCAGGTCACTCGTGGAGCACGTGGCAGAGTCTGAACCATCACCCATGTGTTCTAATTTCCAATCCACTGTTTCTTTCACTAAATATGCTGTAACTGGCTGAGCTATTCACCTGTACATTGATGTCATCTTTCCTAAACTGGGTAATATTCATAAATGTGTTAAATATCTGCTTCTCAAGAACTGTTCCAATCTAAAGTTTCTTTTCCTCTTCTCCTACTTTATCTCCCTTCCTTATTTAGCTAAACTTTATAAAGTGTGTGTGTGTATCTTCATTTGTTACACTGAGTTTAACTTTTCCCTCTTCCCTTTATTCTTAATTTTAAAGCAAA
>NW_004445425.1:2542-3709 GCF_000243295.1 Trichechus manatus latirostris | reverse complement strand
GGTTTCCAAGGAGCAGCTGTGGATTCGAACTGCCGACCTTTTGGTTAGCAGCCGAGCTCCTAACCATTGCACCACAGGGCTCCAATATTAGGGCCTGAAAAAAAAACCGGTTGCCGTTGAGTTGATTCTGACTCATAGTGACCCTATTGAAATTAAAAGTTACTTTCTAAAAAAGTTTTTACCAAGCAAAAACAAATCCCACTAGAGTTTTAGAAGAAAATTAAAACAGAAACCTCTATGAGCCCAGACAAAGGCTGATTCATCAATGACTAGGCCAAAGACTTTTTACTTTTGCTTCTAATATTTTTTTCCATGCTGGGCCCAAATGTCTGAGGCTTAAACAGACAAAGGAAAGATGCCAGAATCCAAACTTAAAAAAAGGATTCAGTACAACATATGGACTAAGGCAATGAAAGTTTGATACTTTTGTTTTATATAAGGGATAATCAAGGTTACACCAATCCTTAATACGTTTGAATAAGACTCAAAAATGCATTCAGTATAATAGTTTTTCTTCTGAATAAAAAAGTTTAAACAACTTTTGTTATGAGGAAATTGCTTAAAGAAAGATAAGAAAATCAACTGAGCAGTTGAAGGTTGTCTTCTAGTTTCTGAACAAAGATTGCCATTTCAGATATACATGCTTTTATTTTTAATATTTTTTCAATTTTAAATTAAAGCTTTATAGTAAGCAATTTATAGAAACAGGATGTAGTATTTCATTAGCAATAAAAAAATTATAAAATGAAATTAATACTGAATAAAGCAAACCACAAATGCATAAAGATACAGTACATCAAATGTTCTTTGTGACCATTCATCCTGGGCTTAATCATAGACAACAATTTCATAAAAGAGAAGTATGAACTTACTTTAGTGGGCAATGGACATTCATCTAGTAACAATGTTATAACAGCTGGTCCCAATGGATCTTCCAGCGGAATAACTCTAATTAAAGACTGGACAACGTCCAACCATCCTTCATCTATAAGCAAATCAAGATTATATGATAGAGCCACTATTTTAAAAATGTGGTAATATATAATAATTTATATAGTCGTGCAAGATGACTTCACATTAAAATAGAAACACTTTTGGCCTTCACCCTGTAGCTATTAAAACGCAAAACCAAACCCAAAACTATCGAGTTGATTCTCATAGCAACCC
>NW_004445425.1:0-1088 GCF_000243295.1 Trichechus manatus latirostris | reverse complement strand
AACTGGAGACCAAGCCTGCTCTCAGCTTTCCCAGATGAGATAAGCCAGGAAAGTCAACATCATCTTCCTCAAACTTACTCTAAAGAAATGCCAGGAGGAGAGATAATTCCATCTGAGGATTTATGGAAGCAATAAATATTTTCAGTTTTAGATTTTCTTCTGAGAAATATTCCTACATGCTTAAACTTCATTAACATGGTGTTAGAAGAAAAGTAACCAAGCTTAATTGAGGAACTGTTTAATATTCTAGACATTGCTCTAAAATGGCATTACAAATCTTAACTCAGTAGGTTTTCAAATGGTAATCCCAGGAATCCAAAGTAGTTGCTTTAGGTGAACTTCAATAATGAAATATTTACCACCAAACATTGATAAATCTAATTGTTTAAGGAATATACTTACCATGCAGTTGTTTTACATATTGTGGCTCTCTATTTACTATTAACAACAACAACAAAAATCTCTTGTTTTAAATCATTTAATTCTCAGAATAACCCTATGATATGGGAATTACCTGTTCATTTCCGATACTCATTGGGTGCTGGTTGTTTGACGTATCCTGTACCTTTTCACAATAAGGGAAAATGCTATTTAAAATATATTTTTTTTAACAATATAACTGATACAAACACTTCTGGAGAACAATCTAGTAATAATGAAATTAAGTATGCATATACCCACCAATGCCAGAAAAACTTTTACACAGGTCCATAAAGAGACATATATGAGGCTGTTCACTGCAGTGTTATTTGAAGGAACAAAATTTTGGACGTAAACTAAGTGACCATCACCAGATGAAAGGATAACAAAATACAGTACATTCAAGTATACAAAGTAATACTCTAGTAGTCAGAAGCAGTGATACCAATTTATATACAGTAATATAGGTCTCAAACATAATGTTGAAAGAAGTTAAAAAACAGAGATTTATATAACCATACCAGTTATGTAAATTTTAAAAATCATACACAAAACACTATATATGTTCTTCCTATACAGACATAAACAAACATATGGCAGGCAGATTGGAAGAACATACCTTAAATTCACTAGAATGGTTATTTGGAGGTGCATGGTAGAAAGGAGAA
>NW_004445424.1:4377-6685 GCF_000243295.1 Trichechus manatus latirostris | reverse complement strand
ATTTTCCTCTGATAGACACAAACATCCTGATCTTTGTATCAAAATGTTGTCCAGCTAAACCAGGAAAGATAAACACAAAACAAAACCACCAACACTGCATCACAACACAAACCTTATATAACCCTTAAAATCTTTTAATCCCCCATTACCTCTAGACATACACTACAAACAAGAAAAAGTGCATTCTCTAGCCCAGTCCTATAGAATGTGAAAAAAGGGGTTGGCAAGGCCAAGCTAGTGTGCAAGAGAATATATGAAGATGTCTTTATATTCAAAAATGTTGTACTCAAGAGATTAGCCCCAACAGGCCCAGTGAAAAAAGATCTAGTGAAGGAAGCAGAAAGGACTACTGCACAGAGTCAAAACTTCAGGAGCAACCATTGGAAGCAGTCAAAATGGAAATCAGACAGAAGTAAATTCAACTTGAATAATGCTTTTGAGAATTTCAGTTCCACTAAGTTTGTGTATATTTTATATATTATTAGAAATTTCACCCTGAGAGACAGGAACAAACAATGTAGTCACATTATACAAAAAATGCACCATTTTTATTCTTCTCCTTACTCCAGGATGTCCCTTAACACCCTGCGGAAGACTTATGCAAACATCCACTGGCCTCCAGTTTGACAATAGAGCTCTACAGTCATTCTAGCATGCAGGTAAAATTCAATATTCATTCTATAGAAAATTTCCAAGCAACATGGGAGTCTTGTGCTGTATATTTAATTGACAGAATACTAGTGTTTTATTAATCTGGCAGTTATGAGCCAGATAAATTTGAGCCAAGAGGGAACAATTAGAACCTGTAGTACTATCACTCTGCAGTGTAATTGCTTGTTTACGCGGTGACTTGCACAACTAGAGTGTCATCTCCCCTAGGCCAAGAACTGTGTTGTTTTTTGTAGGATATCCTCAGTCCCCAATTGTCATTGAGTAACAAGTGAACGAGTTTCTTAGAATTTTCAGGATCGAAGGTGATGACCAGCTGAACTCAGGAGGTAACAGTGGCAAAATTTAAATATTTTCAGTGAGGTCCCCTCCAACAGGTTCAGAATGGGAGTATACACATGCATGACGGTGGTGTAAGGTCTCTGATTCTACTCAGCCTGGTTTGGACGAGGGCCAGGATCTGCAAACCTTTGATGAAGATCAGTCCAGCCTGCATCATAGAGACGACCAAAGTCAGCACATTAAGTGGAGTTCTGAGAAAAATAACTAAGAAATAGATCACATTCCAAGGAGTTAAGTGTGTTTACAGGTACAAAACCCTGTGTCAGTGATTGTCAGTAAAATGATTGAGCATTTAATAGCAGAAGGATCCAGAAATCCTCAATGCCTGTATGTAGTACACAATCTGACTGCTTGATATATGTCATATTCTCAATCTTTTCTATCTTTCTAGCTATATATATAAAAAGCAAACGTTACAGAGAAATGTAAGATCCCATTTAACTACTAACTACCTTAAGCCATATCTCTTTACCTCTCTCTCTCTCTATCCCCTCTCTAGGTAACCTGTTAAGAGTTTGATTTTCATTAATCCGTATTTTTCTATGATTTTCATTACTTTCATTATTTTATTACTATGTATTAT
Organism: Trichechus manatus latirostris; assembly: GCF_000243295.1. Lineage (NCBI taxonomy): Eukaryota > Metazoa > Chordata > Mammalia > Sirenia > Trichechidae > Trichechus > Trichechus manatus. The sequence goes on along the minus strand of NW_004445424.1, from coordinate 5,091 downwards.
TTTATTGTTGTTTTGAGTGGATTATTTTGGCAGTTTTTTGTTTGTTTGTTTGTTTGTTTGTTTTTAATAAGTGAAGCGTATCTTGCCCATAGCAAGTGAACATATCTGAAGAATTCAATTCCGGAAATTTTTACGTATATATGCAGTTTTGAAACTACCAGTCAACTAATGTTTTGAAATTTTCTGCATCTTAGAAGTCTCCCTCATGTCCTTTCCAAGTCAGTATCTCCCTAAAGTTAACCATTATTCTCATTTCTATCACCATATTAGTTTTGCCAGATCTAATTCTTGGACCTAAGGCTCCCCCTCATCACTGTCGTTTGTAGATTATAGATTTTCAAAGAATTAGAATATGAACAGTAAAATAGACTGGTTGCAAAATGATATAGAACATTTTGACATGGTTCAGAATACCTTTGCTTCAAGGTCAACGTGGTTAGGAGGAAAGGGTGATTGCAGGGCAAGTATGCGGACAACAGAGGTTTCCTGAATTATTAATACCTTCACTCCCTGATCCACAGATGTAAGGTCAGTTTACCTTAAACCTAAAGAGAGAAAAAGTCTTTTTAGGTTTCCAGAGGTTTGGGAAGGCAAGGCTTCATAAGGAGAAGCCAGGGGGTGGGGGTGGAGGGGTGGGCAGGGAAGATTGTTTAAAACCATTCTGAGGAATCTGCCTTCACATGTGTATCCTGAGGAATTAGAAAGAGGACTGCC
>NW_004445424.1:2715-3808 GCF_000243295.1 Trichechus manatus latirostris | reverse complement strand
TCCTCTGTCATGGCCTGAGAACATGTGTGGACTAAACAGGAACAGTGCCAAGTCATCCCAATAGTCCCACTGAGGCCATCTTAATGAGTCAACAGCCAAGCAACACCCAGACATATGAGTGAGCCCAGCCGAGATCAGCTAATACCCTAAACTTCTGAGCTAAATAGACACTTCTTGTTGTAAGCCACTGAGACTGTGTGATTGTTATGCAGAATTATTTTGGCAATAGATAACAGATACACTGCTCCTCTAGGCAGACTTTGTGGGTTTGAATCCTAGCTCCAACACTAGCTGGGCAAACTTGGGGTGTTATTCAACCTCTCTGAGTCTCAGTTTCCTCATCTATAAAAAGGGGATAATAATCATATCTACTCATGGGTCTTTTCTAAAAGTTTAAAAACTTTTTATGAGGTATAAATTATAGAATACATCACACTAATTGTCAGTGTACATCTTGATGGGTTTTTACATATACTTAAATACATATATATATACATACATATATATATACACACATATATATACATATGTATATATATACACATATATATACATATATATATATACATACTTATACAACCAGCACCCAGATCAAAATATTTTCAGATCTCCAAAATATCCTCTCATCCCTTCCTATCAATAACTCCTCAAAGGTAACCAATATTCTGATTTCTAGCATGATTGATTAGTTTGCCTGTTTTTGAAATTCATGCAAATAGGATCATACAACATGTATTCCTTTGTGCTTAGCTTGCAGGAGACAGATGTGGCAGTCTGCTCCCATGAAGATTTACAGCCTCAGAAACCCTATGGGGCAGTTCTACTCTGTCCTATAGGGTAGCTATGAGTGGGAATTAACTGTGGGTTTGAGTGCTTAACTTCTTTTGCTTAATATTATTTCTGTGAGATCATGCCTTAGTGAATAGCAGCAGTATGTTCATTATCATTGCAATGTAAATGTCATTGTATGACTATACCACAATTTATTATCCATTTTACCGTTGATGGATGTTTGAGCTGATTCCAGTTTGGAGGAGTTATAAATAAGGCATTATGGACATTCTTGTACATGTCTCTTAGTGGATATAAGTGC
>NW_004445424.1:0-1847 GCF_000243295.1 Trichechus manatus latirostris | reverse complement strand
GCTTTTAACTCCAGATGCTACTCACCAAAGTGGAATGCAGAAGATTTTCTTAATAAATTTTCTTATGCCAGTTGATCTAGATGTCCCCTGAAACCATGGTCCCCAGACTCCAGCCCCAGCTACTCTGTCCCTCTAAGTGTTTGGCTGTGTTCCAGAAACTTCTGAGTTTTTGGTTTAGTCCAGTTGTGCTGACTTCCCCTGAACTGTGTGCTGTCCTTCCTTTCACCTAAGATGATTCTTATCCACTTTCTAGTTAGTGAATTCCCCTCCCCCATCTCTCCCCACCCTTATAATCATCATAGAATATTTTTTTCTGTGTTTAAACCTTTTCTTGAGTTCTTATAATAGTGGTCTCATAAAATATCTGCTCTTTTGCGACTGACTAATTTCACTCAGCATAATGCCTTCCAGATTCATTCACGTTGTCAGATGTTTCTTGGACTCATCATTGCTCTTTATCGTTGCGTAGTATTCCCTTGGTGTATGTACCATAATTTGTTTGTCCATTCATCTGTTGATGGGAACCTAGGTTGTCTCCATCTTTTTGCTATTGTGAACAGTGTTGCAGTGAACATGGGTGTGCATGTATCTATTCGTGCAATGGCTCTTATTTCTCTAGGATATAATCCAAAGAGTGGGATTGCTGGATCGTATGTTATTTCTATTTCTAGCTTTTTAACGAAGTGCCAAATTGATTTCCAAAGTGGTTGTATCATTTTACATTCCCACCAGCAGTGCATAACTATTCCAGTCTCTCCACAACCCCTCCGATATTTATTACTTTGTGTTTTTTGGATTAGTGCTCGCCTTGTTGGGGTGAGATGGTATCTCATTGTAGTTTTGCTTTGCATTTCTGTAGTGGCTAATTTGCCCATGTATCTGTTAGCCACCTGAATGTCTTCTTTAGTGAAGTGTTTGTTCATATCCTTCGTCCATTTTTAAATTGAGTCATTTGTCTTTTTGTTGTTGAGGTGTTACAGTATATTGTAGATTTTAGAGATTAGACCCTGACCGGATATGTTATAGCCAAAAATTTTTTCCCAGTCTGTAGGTTGTCTTTTTACTCTTTTGGTAAAGACTTTTCATGAGCAAAACTGTTTTATTTTTAGGAGCTCCCAGTTATCTAGTTTCTCTCCTTGTGTTTGTGCATTGTTAGTTATGGTTTGTATTCTGTTTATGCCATGTTTAGGGCTGTGTTGTTCCTATTTTTTCTTCCATGATCTTTATTATTTTAGATTTTATATTTAGATCTTTTACCCATTTTCAGTTAGTTTTTGTGCATGGTGTGAGGTATGGGTCTTGTCTCATTTTTTTGCAGATGGATATCCAATTATGCCAGCACCATTTGTTAAAGAGAATGTCTTTCCCCTATTTAACGGACTTTGGGCCTTTGCCAAATATCAGCTGCTCATAGGTGGATGAATTTACCTCTGGATTCTCAGTTCTGTTCCATTGGTCTATGTATCTGTTGTTGTACTAGTACCGGGCAGTTTTGACTACCGTGGTGGTATAATAGGTTCTAAAATCAGGTAGTGTGAGGTCACTCACTTTGTTCTTCTTCAAAAATGCTATACTTATCCAAGGCCTCTTCCCTTTCCATATGAAGTTGGTGATATGTTTCTCCATCTCCTTAAAAAAAAGTCATTGGCATTTGGATTGGGATTGCATTGCATAGATCACTTTGGGTAGAACTGACATTTTCACAATGTTGAGTCTTCCTATCCATAAGCATGGTATGTTTTCCCACTTATGTAGGTCTCTTTTGGTTTCTTGCAGTAGTCTCTTGTAGTTTTCTTTGTATAGGTTTTTACGTCTCTGGTTAGATTTTTTCCTAAGTATTTTATCTT
>NW_004445423.1:5395-6826 GCF_000243295.1 Trichechus manatus latirostris | reverse complement strand
CCATGGGGCATCTGAATCACTCATTCGATAAATATTTACTGAGCACCTACTACATATGGGAAAATCAGCCACAGCTTGTCCTGGGAGAGCTCACAGCCTAGTATGGAAGACAGACATTCAAACAAAAGAATTCTGTGCAAAGTACAGAAGAAATCCAGAGCTGGACATAGTTCATGGTGATTGGAAGCCTCAGAAAAGGATTTCTGAGGAGGGGACCTTTGAAAGATGAATGGTGGGGGTTTACGGGGCAAAGAAGGCAGCAAGAGGAGTCCAAGCAGAGGGAACACGTTCAAAGTCCCAGAAGAATATTGCTGGAGCCTGAGATAAGGTGGTGCAGGGTGGCAGAGTAGTTAAAGACACGAAGCTAGAAAAGTAGGCAGGAAGCAGATCAACCTGCCAGGCTAAGTACCTTGAACTACATCCTTCAGAAAAGTGAGGGGTCACCAGGACACCTCTAAAAGTTTTTCTTTGTTGTTGTTGCTATTTTTGTTTTGTTTGTTCTTTGCTGAAAAATGGCGGGACTGAATTTTCAGTCTGGAAAATCACCTTGTGTTGACGGACTGGGTGAGGGGGTATGGTGAGGGCATAGAAAAGGCTAGAGGAAGGAAATAAAGGTTGGAGATCATTGCAGTAGTCTAAATGAGAGGCGATAAAAGCTTGCACAAAGAAGTAGCACGGCATAAAGACAGCAGGATCAAGAGAATTTTAGGATAGAAGAGGCAGGACTTAGTGACTATTTGGCTTTGGGGGAGAGGGAAAGAGGAGGGGCCTAGAATGAAGTGCAGATTTCCGTCTTGAGATCCCCAGGTGGATGGTGCTGCCATCGACTGGAAATATGAGAGGAGAAGCAAGTGTGGGGGCAGCTGTAGTGGGGAGAGTTCAGTTTGGACATAAACTGAGCTTGAGAAGTCTGTGAAGCAGAGATGTCCTGCAGGTAGTTGGGTAGAGAAGTCTGAAGTTTGGAGAAGATTTCAAGGCTAAATATGTATACATTTGAGAGTCATCAGTGTGTAGGTGATAGTTCAAATCTTGGGATTGTGTAAAAGTAACCAAGGGAGAAGGTATAGAGTGATCACAGAAGAGGACTCGAGAAAGGATATACCAGCATTTAGGGGGCAGGTAAAAACAAATGAAGATAAAATGATCAGAGACAGAAGAATCAGGACAGAAAGGGATCAAAAAAAGTGAAAAAAGGATGGAGATCAAGAAATAAAGTCTAAATGGACACACCAGCCCAGGGGCAAGGACAGGAAGGCAGGAGGGGACAGGAAAGCTGGACGAATGGAAATGGGGAACCGAAGGTCAAGAAGTGGGGGGAGAGTGTTAACACATCGCAGGGTTGGCAACCAGCGTTACAAAACGATATGTGTGTTAATTGTTTAATGAGAAACTCATTTGCTCTGTGGAACTTCATGTAACGTACAATAAAAA
>NW_004445423.1:2764-4290 GCF_000243295.1 Trichechus manatus latirostris | reverse complement strand
ATAGAGACAGAAAGGAGAGTAGTGGTGGTCTAGGGCTGGGACGGGGAGGGGTTTGGGGGAAATGAGAAGTGACTGCTAATAGGTACAGGGCTTCTTTTTGAGGTGATGAAAATGTTCTGAAATTGACAGTGGTGATTGTGGTGATGGTTGCATAATAGCCATCCTAGTGGGTGTGAATACACTAAAACCCATGGACTTGTCCACGTTAAATGAGTAAACTGTACGGTATGTGAATTGTGTATCAATAAAGCTGTTAAAACGCTAATGAATTTGAAAATCCCAATAAAATGGGCACTTTTCTCAGAAAATTAGCAGAATGAACTCACAAAGAAGTAGAAAACATGGGAAAACAGGTTGTTGAAAAGCATTCCCTCCAACAACGGTTACAGTTCCCAGATAGTTTTCCAAACAAGCTCTTCTAATTTACAAGGAACAGATGACTTCTATGCTCTAAAAGTGCTTCCCAGTTCAGAGAAAAAAAGGAAGTCATCCCCATTCATTTTACAAAACTGAAGTAATCCTGATCACAAAACCTAATGAACACACACACACACACACACACACACAAAGAAAACTAAAGACCGATGTCACTTACCAATATAGATGCAAAAATCCTAAATAAAATGTCAGCACACCAAATACAACAAGACCAAAAGAATCCTATTGTTGCCGAGTCGATTCCAACTCATAGTGACCCTGTAGGACAGAGTAGAATGGCCCCATAGGGTTTCCAAGGCTGTCATCTTCACAGAAGCAGGCTGCCACATCTTTCTCCCACAGAGTGGCTGGTGAGTTTCACTTAGCCGCCAACCACTTAACCACTGTGCCACCAGGGCTCCAAAAGAATACTACATCATAAACAAAACGGGGGGTGGGGGAATCCCAGGAGTGCAATTTAATTTTAGGAGCTCAAGAATATAGTTCATCACAGTAATTAGTCAAATGAAAAACTGGTACTAATGACAAAGGATTAATACTCTAAATTTATTTTTTTTAAATCTCTTAAGAAAATAAGAAAAACACCTATACCAGAATAGAAAAATGGGCAAAAAAGAAAAAATGTTCAGCCTCACTAGCAATCAAATAAATATAAATTTTAAAATGCAACACTAAATTCTTTGCCAGTCAAATTGGCACAGATTTTATAATACACAGTGATAACAAGGATTCGGAAGAAAAGGGCATGCCCATACCCTGCCTCTAAAATTATATTTGTTACTGGGTGATTCAGCAGTACCCATCAAAAGCCTCAGAGTCCCTGGTTGGGGCAAACAGTTAAGCACTCGGAGGCTAACCAAAAGGTTGAAGGTTCCACCCAGAGGTGCCTTGGAAGAAAGGCAGGGCAATCTACTTCCCAAAGATAAGCCACTGAAAACCTTATGGAGCAGAGTTCTACTCTGACACACATGAGGTCACCATGAGTCAGAACTGACTAGCGGCAACTGGTGTTTTGATAACAAAAGACTTAAAAATATGCATTCGTGTGGAACCAACAATTGCACATCTAGGAATTTCTCCAAAGCAAA
>NW_004445423.1:0-1152 GCF_000243295.1 Trichechus manatus latirostris | reverse complement strand
CACAAATACGGATCTCTTCCAGTCAGTTGGCCAGGTAGCTATCTTCCACATTTCTCGGCACCTCCGTGCTGCATTCGTTTGTTGAAACATCTCAGTTGGTATTCTGTCAGTTCCTGAAGCATTCTTTTTCACCAATGCCTTCAGTGCAGCTTCAACTTCTTCTTTCAATACCATCAGTTCTTTATCATATGCTGCCTCCTGAAATGGTTGAACATCGATCAATTCTTTTTGGTACAGTGACTCTGTATTCCTTCCACCTTCTTTTGGTGCTTCCTGTGTCATTCAATATTTTGCCCATCCACACTCGTTGCCATCAAGTCGATTCTGACTCATAGCAACCCTATAGGACAGAGTAGAACTGCCCCATAGGATTTTCAAGGAGCGCCTGGTGGATTCAAACTGCCAACCTTTTGGTTAGCAGCCAAGCTCTTAACACTGTGCCACCACGGTTCCGATTTTGCCCATAGAATCCTTCAATATTGCAACTCGAGGCTTGAATTTTTTCTTCAGATCTTTCAGCTTGAGAAATGCCAAGCGTGTTCTTCCCTTTTGGTTTTATAACTCCAGATCTTTGCACATTTCATTATAATGCTTTACTTTGTCTTCTCCAGTCGCCCTTTGAAATCTTCCGTTCAGCTCTTTTACTTCATCATTTCTTCCTTTTGCTTTTGTCACTAGATGTTCAAGAGCCAGTTTCAGAGTCTCTTCTGACATCCATTTTGGTCTTTTCTTTCTTTCCTGTCTTTTTAATGACCTTCTGCTTTCTTCGTGTATGATGTCCTTGATGTCATCCCATATCTCCTCTGGTCTTCAGTCATTAGTGTTCAGTGCCTCAAATCTATTCTTCAGATGGTCTCCAAATTCAGGTGGGCTATACTAAGGTCGTATTTCGGCTCTCATGGACTTGTTCTAATTTTTCTTCAGCTTCCACTTGAACTTGCATATGAGCAATTGGTGGTTTGTTCTGCAGTCAGCCCCTGGCCTTGTTCTGACTGATGATATTGAACTTCTCCATCGTCTCTTCCCACAGATGTAGTCGATTCGATTCCTGCGTATTCCATCTGATGAAGTCCATGTGTATAGTTGCTGTTTATGTTGTTGAAAAACGGTATTTGCAATGAATAGGTCATTGGTATTGCAAAATTCTATCAT
>NW_004445422.1:5028-6828 GCF_000243295.1 Trichechus manatus latirostris | reverse complement strand
CATGCTTCATGGGATCCAGAAGGCTGCCTTTGCAGCCACATCTCAGGGCTCTGCCATCCCCTCTGCCCATAATGTTTTCCTCACCTCCTCTCATTTGCCTTGCTGCGCCCACTGTCTGCTAGCTTTGTTGATTCCCTGCACACACACATCTCCGCCTCTAGGAAGCCTTGCAGTCGAAGTTAGGCAATGCCTCCTCCGACTCCCACGGCTTTCTTCACACATGTCTCTTATGGTTCTTTCCACTTTGATGTGACCCTGACCTTTCCTTTCCCACTGCTTCCCACCACCCACCAGTCCCCAGTATCTGCTGGCTGCCTTCTCACAGATGGCCCTGATGCTCCAGCCGTGGTGAACTATGCTTAGCTCCTGGAATACGGCTCTAGGTTTTCTCCACATAGAATCTCACTACGCTCCCTGGTAATGCTCATGCTGCAAGGCCAAGTTCCAATGCCACCTCCTCCAGGGAGCCTCCCATGACCTCTCCATGCAGATTCCAGCCCAGGACAGCTTGTTCTACACATTGTTGTACAGATTCTGTTGTGTCTTGACTGTTTTGCAGCCTGTGTGATGAGAGATTACCTGGGTCCTGAATGGGTCTTGGATGCTGAGAGCTTCCTCAAGGACAAGGGCCAGACCTTAACCGAAACCTGGCTGTCCCTTGGGTCTCCTCTCCTGCAGCCATTTCAAGCGCTGTAGCTCTTTTACCTACCATCACATGTCAACTTTCCATGGGACTTCAAGTCCCTACTCCCCAACTATTCAGTGGAGCTTTCTGGAGGCTGTGACAATGGGCTCCCCCACCCCTTCACCTCTTCACTCTGACATGAGCTGGCTCAGTGGCCTTCTGTCCAGCCCGAGCCCTGCTATTACTCTGAGAGATGTCAACGCCCAAGGAGCCACTCACACAACTTCCTGGCCCCCGAGCAGTGTGGGATACTGATTAGATGCAAGGACACTGGGATCAGAAAGATCTAGACCAATCCCCATCTCAGAAATGTCCTGGCTGAGCATGGCACTCCACCTCACTGAGCATGTTTTCATCTGTAAATTGGAGATAATAGTAGACCCATCCCATGTCCTGTTATGGGGTTTGGATTAGCTAATTTATGTAAACTCCCTGACACTCTGCAGGGCAGATTTTGCCGTGATCAGGGCAAAATAAACAGAGTCTATCACTGCAGTTGGAAACCCTGGTGGCACAGTGGTTAAGAGCTACGGCTGCTAACCAAAACGTCAGCAGTTCAAATCCACCAGGCGCTCCTTGGAAACTCTATGGGGCAGTTCTACTCTGTCCTATAGGGTTGCTATGAGTCGGAATCGACTCAATGGCAATGGGTTTGGTTTGGTTTTGTATCACTGCAGTTGGTTCTGTATAGTCCTGGCTTTGGTGCATATCACCACGGGGTCTCCCTCCACTCCCCTCCCATGGTGTCACTCAGGATCTGTCCTTCACCCTAACTCCACCCCAAACCCAGAAAACTCCACCTCGACAAGCATCAGCTCAGGCTTGTTATCTCTGATCACAATGTCTACCGTTCAGCTTCTTCTTTCCCTCCCATCCTTTAACTATACCTCTTTTTTGGTGGTTTCTTTCAACTTTGCAGACATCTCCATGCCCAGATCCATCATCCTGTCTCCTTCTTTCATGGACCATCCCTTCCACCAATGTCTTGCGATTACCCTGATCCTCCCCACCCCGCCCAGGCCCGAAAAGCCCCTCTAGAATCCAAGCCACAGCCCATCACCTGCCCTCATCGCACCAAGCTGACCGCGTGTCCCTGATCAATTCTCTCCTTCTCC
>NW_004445422.1:2669-3749 GCF_000243295.1 Trichechus manatus latirostris | reverse complement strand
TCAAAGAAGTGGAAAAGAGGGGAGACTGCAGAACTTATTTTAAGAGGATAGTGTAACCTAGATTCTAGGACCAAATGATGCTGGTAGAGGAAAAATTACATTGGCGTCTTACCCCTGAACGTAATAAAATGATTCTAAATAAAACACTGGCTGTCTGCAAAGGACAGTGTATGAAATAGAGACAGCACATTGTGACAAATTGGGGTTTATTCCAGGAATGCAAAATTGTGTCAGCATTATAGAACACATTAACATAATTTACTGTATTTATACAAGTGAGTGGAAAAATTACTTGATCATCTTAATAGATGTAGAAAAGAACTTTTGCTAAAAAATTTCACCAACCACTTACTGTAAAAATGTTTAGTAATATAAGAATACAAAACAACTTCCTTCAACTAATAATGAATATCAACAAATAAAATAATGGCAATGATGTGCCCAAATTTGCTTTGTTAAAAACACTCTTTTTAAAACTAAGATCAAGACAAGAGTGCTCACTATACCGCCTCTATTCCATGTTGTGTGGGAGATCCCAGCCAGGGAAATACGTGTAGAGGAAACAATTTGTATAAAATATAAAAAAGAAGAACCATAGCTGTCATTATTCACAGATGGCACAGATGTCTATGTGAGAAAAAAAAAAATTTATAGACAAATTATTAGAATTAGTTACAGATTGCAGGACTATGACCAATAAAAAGTAATGTTACAGTCAACTGCATTTCTATCTACCAACAATAGTTAGAAAATATAATTATAAAAGGGAGATATTTAAAATAGCAACACAACGTAAGTGGTTCCTGGATCTAAATCTAACAAAATATTTGGACATCATTTGAGAAGAAAATTATAAAAGCGATTGCAGTAAAGAAGACCAAAGTAAATGTATAATCATTGTCATAAATATGGCAGTTATTCCCAAATTTCCCTACAGAATCGATGCAAGTCTAATAATAATAATAAAAAAAAAAACTAATGTGGTGGTGAAACTTACCAAAGCCTACTCTAAAATTTAAAGGAAAATGACTAAGAATAACTGATAAACTTGTGAGAAACACCAGGTGTATGGCAAGATTC
>NW_004445422.1:0-996 GCF_000243295.1 Trichechus manatus latirostris | reverse complement strand
TCTCAGCCACTTTCTAGCCTGAAGAAGTTCTGTTAGCTAACTGAACCTCAGTTTCCTCTTTTGGGAGAAAAAAAAGGATGATAATAGCACCTCTCTTGTGGTGTGGTCATGTGAATTGTCAGGGTAGTTTTGGGATGATTGTTTAGTAGCTTGAAAATGTGTGAGCCTCTCTTTATGTCCATCAGAACTGACTCTTCTAGGCTATGTAAACAGACAGACCCTGAACTCACAGTGACGAAAAACAAGAGTCAACTTTTGGCCCCCCCCCAGTCTGATGTGTGTCAGGTAATTACTAGGAAAAGCTTCAAAGGCAGAGGCCTAGCCTGGCTCCATTTTGAAATTTGCTGACTCACGGGCCTGGTCGAACTCCATTTTGAAATTCGGCATTTTGCTTTTCTCTTTTGTTTCTTTTTTGTTTTCAGTTGCACAATAGAAGAGAAAGAGAGAGAGAGAGTGTGTGTGTGGGGGGGAGGGGTGTGTGTAACTCATACCCAGTCTTCACTTCGCACAGGAAATGACAGTACTTTGGCCCATTTGACTTTTGGTGAGAACTCAGTCACAGGGCCCCAATCCAGTTCAAGGAGGACTGGAAAATTCAATTTGGTGGTTGCAAAGCTGAGTTAGAATGGCCACCATTACTGAGGAGTTCCTGGGTGGTGCAGTGGTTAATGTGCTTTGCTGCTAAGGATGAGGTTGGAGGTTTGAGTCCACCCAGAGGTGCCTCAGAAGAAAGACCTGGTGATCTTCCAAAAAATCAGCCAAGGAAAACCTCACAGAGCACAGTTCCACCCTGACATGCATGGGGTCCCCATGAGTCAGAGTCGACTCCTTGGCATCTGGTACCATTATTTAGAAGTGGACAAGAGTTTAGGGTCTTTTACATGTAAGCATTTGATGCTCATGTAACTCCGTAGAAGAGAAAACTGATTTTTCAGGCAGGTTACGTGTTGTGCACGAAGTCACAAGGAAGCGTGCATTTGAAGTTGAGGTCAAACC
>NW_004445421.1:5248-6828 GCF_000243295.1 Trichechus manatus latirostris | reverse complement strand
TGCTGAACAAGCATCTATAATATCAGAGGGAGTTAACACTGAAACGGCCTCAGAGATCAGCTAGTACAGCTCATTACTTTTCCTGATGGAGATCCAAAATAGAGAGGTAAGGTAACTGACCTACTTACCCATATAGTTCACCAAATTTCATTGCAAGAAATGAGCAAATGACTAAGAAAACTAATTTTTAGTTCAGATACTATACATGAAATTTTCATCTGTGGTTGAAAGTGTTAATATTAAGCTCTGTTGTTGTTGAAGTCCTTTTTTCCATCAGTTCTACCATCCTGTTCTCTCCTGGTTTCCCCCAAAATTTTTTGCCTCTTTTTCCAAGTTTATATCTCTTCTTCCTGGTGTCTTACAAATGTTGGTGTCCCAAGGACATGTCTCTATTCATTTTTCTTCTTGCTCCACCTTTATCTCTTTTGGTGAGCCCATCCACCCTCATGGCTTCAACAACTGTTGTACTTTGATGTCTTCCAAATGTCTATTTCTAACCTCAGACGTCCCTCCACAGACCCTTCTGTCCTGAAGAACATCTCCACTTGATTATCTTCCAAAAATGGTACATTCAGGATACAATGAAATCTTCTTTAACATGGCATTGAGGAGACTCATAATTTGACCCTGGCTTCCTTCTAGGCTCATAGCCTCTTCTCTTCCCCTCACGTCTACTCGACCAGCCATAACAAACTACTTGCATTTCCTTGAATACAAGATGTCCTTACATGCCTCCATTCCTTTGTGTTCGTTGCACCTTCTGTCTGCAAGTGTCCTGCACCACCTTTGCCTTGCTAACTCCCATTCAACTTTCCCAACGCAGCTCAAAGGTCCCCTCCTCCAAGATGTCTTCCTGCCTCCCAAATCTGTGCTGCCTGAACTATCTCTGCTACATGACTTACCCCAGTATTGTATTTATTATGTAGTGAACTCCTTGATAAAAGAAACAATATATCTGAGCTCTGTTTTTAATAGGGTTAACTGAGCTTAGAACCATTCCTTACACATGGTAGATTTTCAATCAACGACTCAAATTATTAAGAGAATGAAAGGTGAATATAAAAAGAAACCCAGACCTTTTTAAACCAGGTTTATTTTCTAGAACTTTTTATTTTGATATTATTTCAAATCTATAGGAATGTTGTAAGACTATTATAAGGAATTCCCATATACTCCTTTATCTAGGTTTATTGTTTATATTGCTTTATGATTCTCTCTCTATATATTTATATGTGCATACTGTTTCTAAACCATCTGAGAGAAAGTTAAAAACATCCGATCACTTTGCTCCTTAATTACTTTAGTGCGTATTTCCTCAAAGATATTTTCTTATATAATCACTCTGTAGTTAACAGAATCAGAAAATTTAACATCAGTGCAATACTATCATCTAATGCATAGTCTATATTCAAATTGTGCCTATAATGTTCCTTATAGCTATTTTATAGCTACTATTTTGACCAAAATGTCCTTTATAGCTATTTTTCTCCCAATCCTAGATCCAGTCTAAGATCAAAAGTAGATTTTGTTGTCATGTCTCCTTTAATCTGGGACAGTTCCCTCAGCCTTTCTTTGTGTTT
>NW_004445421.1:2912-3982 GCF_000243295.1 Trichechus manatus latirostris | reverse complement strand
CTGGGATTTTCATTGAAATTGCCTTGAATTTATACATCAATTTATAAAGAATTGATATCTAAAATGTATTTAGTCTTCTGACCCATGAATAAGTTATAATTCTGCATTTATTTATGCCTTTTTCATATTATTTTATCATTGATTTTTACTTTTCAGCGTGTAGGACTTATACATATTTTGTTAAATTTATCCTTCAGTATTTCAAATTTTGATGCTATTTGAATGCTATTTTAGAAGTTTCAATTTCCAGTTATTTGTGGCTTATGTATAAAAATAGATTTGACTTTTGTATATTGACCTTCTATCTTTGACTTTGCTAAACTCACTTATTATTTCTAGTAGTGATAAAGATATATACTGTAAACCTTAAAGCCACCATTAAAACAACCCAGCAAAGAGTTACCACTTTAAAAGTCACAAAAAATTTTTTTTTGTAGGTTCTTTACCTGTTGTTAATGAATAAAAAGAGTTTACCTCTTGTTTTTCAATCTATCTTTATCCGTTTTACAATAAATTTCATCAGGATTTCCAAGACAATGGTGATTAAAAATGGTGACAGCAGATATTCTTGCTTCGCTCCTGATTTTAGGGGGAAATGTGTTCAGACAATCACACTTAGTATCATATATTTGAAGTTCTTTTCTTTGAGATGCATTTTGTCAGCTTGAGCAAGTACCCTAACTTGTTAAGTTTTTTGTCATGATGAGTGTTGAATTTTGTCAAATTCTTTCTCTGTATCTATTGAGATTATATACATTTTAATATGGTGGATTACATTGATTAATTTACTAATGCAAATACCAACCTTACATTCCTGGTATTAAAATCTCATGGCTATGATAACCTACTGCCACTATGTCTATTCCGACTCATAGCGACCCTATAGGGCAGAGTAGAACTGTCTCATAGAGTTTCCAAGGCTGCAGTCTTTATGGAAGCAGACTGTCACATCTATCTCTCTTGGAACGGCTGGTGGGTTGGAACCACTGACCCTTCAGTGAGCAACCAAGCACTTTACCACTGCACCACCAGGGCTCCTTGGCTCCTTTCTTGGTTATACTATATTATCC
>NW_004445421.1:0-849 GCF_000243295.1 Trichechus manatus latirostris | reverse complement strand
AATACATTGTTATCGATTTTACTTTAGTCTATTACTTTTTAAAGAGACTACAAATAAGAAACAAAATGTTCTATATACTCATACACAGTTACCATTTCTGATGTTCTTTATTCCTTTGTGTAGATCCAGATTTCAGTCTTGTATCATTTTCTTTCTACCTGAAAAACTTCCTCTAAGATTTCTTATAGAGGAGGTCTTCTGTCAATGAATTCTCTCAGCTTTGACTGGTCTGAAAAAGTCTATTTTGCCTCCATTTTTGAAACACATTTTTGCTGGGTATAGAATTCTAAGTTGAAATTTTTTACTCCAGGACTTTACAAATGTTGTTCTACTGTCTTCTTGGGAGATGTCTGCTGTAATTCTTGTAAACAATTATGTTTTCTGACAACAAATGGGCTGAAATTCTTATAAACAATTCAGCGCTGGACTTTTCAGACTTGGTCATCAAGGATAGTGAAGAATAGGTTAGAGACAGATGGTGAAACCATATGTGAAGTAACTTAGTAAATATGGGGATGATGAGAAATTAGTTTATGCTGCTGGAGGCAGTGAATTGTTGAGACAGACAATGACTTCTCCCAACAGCAGCCTTAATCCTAAAAATTCTGTTTCTAAGGGTAGGCCTCTTTACCTAGTAGTTGAGTACAATTACAAGTGTGTATGATAAGAATTAACTATACATGGTATCAAGGAAACAGCTTATAGAGAATTCTCTTAAAAGACACTGGAAAATTACCAAAGAAAGGAGAAAAGCTAAAAATGTGGCTGTACAAAAGTAAAACTAATTATATCAAATTATGAGGCTATTTACGTGCAATGATTTTTATGCATGCTTACGTCAGTGTTAGA
>NW_004445420.1:5560-6830 GCF_000243295.1 Trichechus manatus latirostris | reverse complement strand
TGAGTCATGTAATATCAGCTCAACCTCCAGAGGGGATAGAAACTAAGGTCAGCCATGTAGATGGTCAACCATGTCTCAGAGACCAAGCCTCAGTAAAAACTCTGGAAACCTTATGGATCACAACAAATAATTGTCTACCTTGCTTTCTTTGGACATGTCATCAGGAGGGGTCAATTGCTGAAGGAGGACATCATGTTTGGTGAAGCAGATAGTCAGCAAGGACTAAAGAGACACCAGGTGAGATGCTTTAGCACAACAGCCACGACAATGGCCTTAAACATGCCAGTCAGTAACTGTGAGGATGATGCAGGACCAGGTCACCACGAGTCAGTCAACTTGATGCTATCTGTCTGTCTGTCGTCTATCTGTCTATCTATCTGCCTAATCTTACTCAGATGCTCTATATGTAAGACATCTCACTTGCTATACTTCTCTAAAGTATGAAGTGTTTGGGAAGTTCAGAGTGAAGTTCAATACCACAAGCCTCTCAGCCCTGTTCCTTTCTAGGGTTCAGGCTGACAGAGTACTGGGTGAAATAGTGATTTAAAATACCAGTTTTAATAAAAGACATGCTGGATTTGGAGAACATGGTTTGGCACTGCGGCTAAAGTGGGCTTCTGTCTCTTTTCTCCTAGATTTAAATACAGCCAGACCTGCAGTGTGGAGCCTAACTGACTTAACCCCTCAGTTGCAGACAGAGATGTTGGAAGGGAGAAACTGGGCCTGCCTATTGCAAAAGCTCCTTTGGGCCCCAGGCATGGGCAGGTCTGAGAGACTGCAAGAAAGAGACAAGGTAGAGCCTGTTGTGAGTTTGAGGTACCCACTGGTAATGTGGTTTAATTAGACGAGCCATTTGTCCTCTCATGGAAGGAGAAAGAGAGGTGAAAAGAGTGACCAGAAGTAAAGACTCTTCTACTTCTCCTTCCCAGACTGGGAGAGGGGCAGCTGAGAAACAGGCATTTCATCTCCTCTGAGGAAATATGAGGAGCTGAAGGAAAAGCAGTATTTATGTTCTGGCGGATGAGTCAAAGTGCTTCATAGCATTCATCTCATTTAATCCTTTAAATGACCTATGAAGAGGACAGCTGAATTACACTATTTCAAAGCTGAAGAAATTATGCCTCAGAGAGGTGAAATCCTTTGACATCTGCAAGCTCTACACTGGGCAAGACCAGGATTTAAACTGCAATCTTCCCGAGCTCAAATCTCAGCCTCCATACACCACATTGTATAAGCTCTATGAACGATGCATCCTACCTGAAGATAACTT
>NW_004445420.1:2803-4350 GCF_000243295.1 Trichechus manatus latirostris | reverse complement strand
CAGGAGATAAAGAGAGTAGACAGGAGGGAAGGAAGAAAAAAGAGAAAGAGAGAGAGATCTTGTTACCAATACAAGTCCTTTGCTTAATTTCAATGGGCCAATGTAGTTTAAATGCCCTTTCCAGAACCAACTGCTGTGACTTAGTCAATACCATGTACTGATTGATGTTAGCCAGCACTGACTTCCATTTCTTTATCAATCACCATGGCAAAGAGTTAAATTAGGGTTGACTGTCTCAGAACAGTCAGAGACCAGTTCTGGAGCTGGGGTAGAGTAAATCCAATCCAAAGTCAAACCACACATAGGTGTTACAAAATGATGTGGGGGACTATCCCCCAAAGAAAATCTGAGTGGTATTAGGCAGCGGAAGTGGGTAGAAATGGTTGCTGGAAAGGTCAGAAAAGAATGTCCACTCTACCTCCGAATGTGCCACTTGTTGAACAAAAGAAGCAGAGCCTAGATGCTGCTATACATTCTAGATCTAGAACATGAAAGACACAATCTACAGCTGGGGATGAACAGGGTTATAAATGTACGTTCATCCTCATATAGGCTCAATTTGAATGGGATGGAAAATGGAATTCCAGGCAAGAAGTAGCTTGAAACAAATGAGTTAGGTCGGTGGTACATATTTGGTGATCTTCCACGTTCTACCTAAACCCACTTCTTCAATTTTTTGCTCCATCATTCTGACTCACACTTTCTTTGTTAGGCAGGACTCGTAGTAATAATGCTCTCTGACTAGTAATCTTACCCAAATTCATCAAGCTATAACCTCAGCTCTGTCATTTTATAAAAACCACTTGACTTTTCTGAACTTTACTTTCCTCTTTTATAAAATAAGTGGGTTACATTTCATAATCTCTGATATCTCTTTCGGTTTTGATATTCTAGTATGTCCTTTGCTCTAGAGATGAGTTTATCTAGCTTAAACATTATGTTTTATTCCACATGTATGAGAGAAAAATGGACAGAGACATAAGCTAGAAACTTCTATTTCTCATTTTATCATAAACGAAAACTGCTTGCTTCCCTGCTTGGCTCGGGGGAAATTAAAAGACTCCTTAGGCTTTGAGGAGCTCTGGTGGCACAGTGGTTAAGAACTCAGGCTGCTAACCAAAGGGTTGGCAGTTTGAATCCACCAGCTCCTCCCTGGAAACTCTACGAGGCAGTTCTACTCTGTCCTATAGCGTTGCTGAGTCGGAATCGACTCGATGACAACGGGTTTGGTTTTTTTTTTTAGGCTTTGAAAATGCCCCTAGTTTTCCCCTTTCAAGCTAATGGCAGACAGATGATTATACATAAATAGGCTTCTACTTCCTTACCCAGGACTTAATTTTGTCTTTACTACAATATTTAACCTAACCTAAACAGTGTTTACTGTTATAACTGAAAACTTATTCAGGAATGATACCTGATGTTCACTTTCTAGAATTCTTGGATTAACAATTTAATCACCAGCCCCAACTTCACATCTAATCTTTTGCTGTTACTAATAATTCTTCAATAACTAGCTTTGTGTATATATACAATCTTTTCTATTTTTG
>NW_004445420.1:0-996 GCF_000243295.1 Trichechus manatus latirostris | reverse complement strand
TCTACATGCTCAATTCTCTAAGTGGGTGACCCTTTCCCCCAGCAACCACGGGGCAATCTTAAGACTCATGTCCTTGTTCTAGTAGAGATTTTTTCACTTAAATGCACAAGGAACTGTTTTGCTGTTGTTCTACATCCTCCAAGCGTAGAATTCCAGCATCCATTTACACCTACCTCTGTTTGCTAACATCACCAAGATTTTCCTTTGGGGAATGATCTCCCTACATCATTTTGTAGCGCCTCTGTACTTTGAGTCTGGGTTGGATTTACTCTACCTCGCATCCAGAACTGGGCTCTGATTGTTCTAAAACAATCAACATTAATTTTACTCTTTGCCATGGGAATTAATTTGGGTATGCATCCCCATTCCCTTCTTAAGCACATTACCCAGTGATTCCAAATTTTTCCATTGACCTGGGTAGCTCTGCCTTCAAACATCTCCAGGAGAGAAGCAGTCCTTTCCAAACCAAAACCAAACCCATTGCCATCGAGTTGATTCCGACTCATAGCGACCCTATAGGACAGAGTAGAACTGTCCTATGGGGTTTCTAAGAAGTGGCCGGTAGATTCAAACTGCTGATCTTGTGATTAGCAGCCAAGCTCTTAATTACTTCTCCTTTTAGAAAATCTCTCCAAATCCCAAGGAGCAAATGTCAGACTCTCCCAAGAACTTGAAACTCACTTCTCTGCTCCTTTCCAGTGCCTACAGATTCCATGGCTGAGCAAGTAGATGCCCAAGCTCTACTCATGTGTAGACCTCAGAGCCTACTCTCACTTGGCTTTGGATGAAGAGAAGTATTCCACCCGCCATGGGGAGGAGAGCTACTGTAGATTCTCTCTCTTCTCCCCAGTCTGGAGGCAGGTATGGACTAAGAAGTGATGGGAAGGGACTAGGGGTACAAAGGGATGAGACGCTGATAGCCCATATGGCCCCTTTTTCTGAATTAGAGAAAGACTCCCCTATTTCAGGAGGATAGAGGCTATGTGCACACAGCTA
>NW_004445419.1:2829-4685 GCF_000243295.1 Trichechus manatus latirostris | reverse complement strand
GGAATTAGCAATACTACTTCCAACATATCCTAGTTAATTAGTACACAGGTCATGGGGTCCATTCCTACTGCTGCCTCTAGATGGCGCTTAGATAAATTATTTTTAACTTTATTGTGGTTTCAAAAATTGGAATTTAATTTTATTATAAATTTGAAGATCTCTGAAAAGTATTTACTATCGTTAGAACTTTTTTTCTTCGTTGGTTTTATCCCAATCATTTGTTAAGATTAATTGATTTCCTTGTCTCCTGCTCTTTTATTTTCCTAAAGAAATAAAGGTCTTCAAAATTCTGTCTCTTTCTAGAAAACTATACTATACTTTAAACACAAGTTTGCTTTTACCTGTGCAGATCTTATCACCTGCTAATTGGTCCTAGCCATGATTTGGCATAATCTCCAAGTCATTTTGCATTTGCTTTTGGAATGCATTAGGCAGCTGCAGATTTCTTCATCAGTTTCTATTTTGCAAGGAACCCTGGTGGCGCAGTAGTTAAGCACTTGGCTACTAATTAAAAGGTTGGCAGTTGAACCCACCAGCTGCTCTGTGGGAGAAGGATGTGGCAATCTGCTTCCATAAAGATTTACGGCCTTGGAAACCCTGGCGGGGGTGGGGGTGGCAGTTCAACTGTGTCCTATAGGGTCGCTATGAGTCAGCATCAACTTGATGGCAATGGGTTTGGTTTGAGTTTTTCTATTTTGCTAGGGTGTCTATTAAGAGGGCATGTCATTTCCAAACACTCACCTGTTGAACTGGTCGTAGGCAAAAGGGGAGAGAGATGGCAGTTCAGAAACATTCTGGGTAACAGTGATGCCCCAGCCTGGTAATCCCCGAGGTGGATCCTTCTAAGACACAACTTAAGACCATAAATAGTTGTGATAAGTATTCTTTGCCTTTTAAAAGAGCCAGTCATAAAGATAAGAATAGTGGAAAGGCTACAGGGTTAGCCTCCATATTTTAGCAAGTCCTGCCAGCCTGCCTTTGCCTCCATAAAGTCCCTCTAAAGTATTTGTAATCACCAGCTCACTTAATAACATTTCATGTGAGCAGATCAGCTGCAGTCCAGAGAGAGGACTGGTTGGCTTAGAAGGTCTTGACCTGGGACCTAGAGTTCAGCAGCCCACCCCAAGCTGTGACTGTCTCCACATTCACACAGACAAGTGGGATGGGAGTCAGGCCCATTTGTGAGGGCCCCAGAACATGCAGTTCTGGGAGAGCGAAATGGTCATGGATTGCTGATGACTTTTGAAAAGAAACACCATCAAGAAAAGAGTAGTGGAAATGATGAATGGACTGAAGCTCACAGAGTGCCCTTTGCAAAGGCCCCCATTAAAAGTGCTTATTTAGGAAGCGCCTAATAATGAATATCCTTGTTTTTTTTCTTTTTTAATTTGTTTTTGTTTTTACAGAAAGGTCCTTTTTTGTAAAGTGGAGCACACATAAAAAAGAAAACAACATGAATTTTTAAAAAGTTACACATTCTATCTAATGGCCCACATGATTTAATCAGTCTCAATAAAATAATTTTCCAGTGCAAATTATTGTTGTTATTATTATTATAGGCTAGTCTCTTAGAGTTTATTCTAATAAGATTTAGTTTGTCTGGTGACTTTGTCTTTTTTTATTTATTAAAGTAAGTCAATATAGCTGAATTAAGAAGTCTTTATAGAAAATCAATAAACCAAAAACTAGCAAAGGAGGTTTTTTAAGGCTGAAATCTTTCTAAAACTAATTCTGATACTGAGCTAAAATTTTCCCCGTTGGAATTTTGAAGATCTATAAACTTTATGTTTTCTCTGTTTCTTTAAACATTCTTAGAAGATATTTTTCTTCCAATTTCTGGAGCTCAGATGTCCACA
>NW_004445419.1:0-1179 GCF_000243295.1 Trichechus manatus latirostris | reverse complement strand
AATACACAAAATAACATTCAATTCTATTGACTATTGAATATTGAAGGTTCTACTTCTATTAAAAGCAATGTGAATGACAGTACATTTCTACTAGTATGATTCATAATTATGGTAACTACTCTTCAACCATTGCTACTCAACATAGCCTACATTCTTCTTAATTGGAAAACGTTACCTAGAAATAACATTAATTGGTGGTTTTAAAAGCTATTCTTTAATATGAGTACCAGACACAAGTTAGAAGTTTTACTAGTATTTGAATACAAATTGCTTCCCCTGGATTCAACTGGACTGTTTCTTGTTTGTAGGGAGCAGCAGCAGATGACGGCCGATTGAAGCGAGGTGATCAGATTTTAGCTGTTAATGGCGAGACTCTGGAAGGTGTTACTCATGAGCAAGCTGTGGCCATTCTAAAACGCCAGAGAGGGACTGTGACCTTAACTGTGCTGTCGTGAGCCTTGGCTCCTGATCATGCGATAGATGTTGTTCTTTTAGGATATCTATGGGGAGAGGAAATTCTGGGTGCAAATGAAAAGCAACCTCGACTCAAATTCACCTTCATTCTTACCCTCGCATCCTCCCTGCTCAGAGAGATGGCTGGGGTGTCACATGCATTTCCCAAATCAACAATGGTCTTCCTTATGTTTCCCAGCTCCATCGCTCTGTTGGTGAGGTTAATTTCTAAAACTTGAATGAGTCTTACCTGTTTTGCATTTAACATCAAAGTTTATCAACCAATAATAACTGGTTCTGATTATATTTGCCAAAACTGAAGTTAACAACCCCTCATTCCTTCTGCCCTTCTTTCCCCTTCCCCTGCTCATCCAGAGGATTAACAGCAACTTCAGGTCTCATCCAGTGAACAGAAACAAACGTTCAGGGACTTGTCATCTCACTCATGATTTTGATTTACTTATGCTAATTGTTTCTTCAAGTACGCCAGAAAACCTTAGCAGTGGAATTAACTTACCACCAGTGATCCCCGTGATGAAATACCCGATTCTCCTGTGGGAAATTATTGTGCTGTCTTCTGTATGACTTATAACCAAATAAGTCTCAAATCCATGTCTCTGGATAGATCTTTCTAAGTTAGTCATTGGTGATTTTGATGAGTCAATTTGCAGACTATAAGATGAAAACACATATAATCTAAAAATTCTGAAAAGCTTTCTAGTTGTT
>NW_004445418.1:5902-6846 GCF_000243295.1 Trichechus manatus latirostris | reverse complement strand
TGTTCCTGTGGTTATCGGGCGAGAGAGTCTGGGCTCCTCCTTGAGTTGCATCCAGCAAATGTGGTCTTACTTTGCCCTGGGTGTGTCTTGGCCATACCTCTATCTTCTATTGGAAATTCCATGGAGGTATTTTTCTGCGTGTGAGGTTGTTAGTTTTATTCCAGGATGGCCACACTGAGTCATGCTGTTTGGCCAGGAACCTCCACTCTGTATCTCTATTCCTTCCACATTTTCTATCAGTTTCTTCTCCTCATTGACTCCCAATCTTATACTTTATCCCTACATTTAAAGTTCAAGGTTTCCGGATTGATGTCTGTATCTGTTTTACTTAGTTTTTTGGGTCTTTGTTGCAGCAGGATGGCTTAGTACGTCTGACTAGTCTGTCATCTTGGCTCTGCCTCCTCTGAAATAATTTTGATAAGCTATTTCTACATTGATGTCTAGATTTTTTCATTGTAAGTTTAAATAATTTAACAAAGATATAATTTTTTACTTCCTTTAAATGTAAAGGTTTTTCATTCTAAAAATCTGATATGTGACAATCAAATATCTTGGCAATTTGAAAAGTAGTATTGGCTACTTTGAAAAATACATGAACAGATGGTCAACATTGTTAGTCATTCTGGAAATGCAAATCAAAACCATAATAAGATATCACTTCACCCCCACTAAGATAGCTATGATTAAGAAAAGAAAGAAAGAAAACAAAAAACAATAGGTTTTGGCAAGGATGTGGAGAAATTGGAACCCTCATCCATTGCTGGTAGGATCATAAAATGGTACAGCCATTGTGGAAACAGTTTGGAAGTTCCTCAAAAAGTTAAACATAGAATTACCACACAATCCAGAAATTCCACTGCCAGGTATATACCCGAAAGAATTCCAAGCAAGAACACAAACAGATAAATGTATACAAACATTAATTGCAGCACTCTTCAGAATAG
>NW_004445418.1:3043-4329 GCF_000243295.1 Trichechus manatus latirostris | reverse complement strand
TATTTTTGAACTGCTGTGCGAGAAGGTTTAAATTTGCTAACATATATAATAGTAATGCTCTGCTTTGACAGGTCTGTTGGAGAGACTCTTGTTCCCTAAAAAGCTGAAGGGAATGACTTCAACATAAGGTTAGGCATCTTCCACTTTCTTAGTAAATTGAGTTCCGGAACAAGCTCATTCTACTGACAGACTAGACCTCAGATCAGCTTCTTATCAGGGCTGTTTCAGTTAAGAACCGCGCAGTTTATTTGACAACTATTGAATTTCAGCTGTGGAAGATCAAGCTAGATCTACTCTATAGGCTGGTTTATAATCTAAAGAAAGAATTTACACAAGCATTGGAGAAGGAGAAGGGGAACTCACAGGAGGAACAATACAGCTGCTGAATACATTGATTTGGTTTGGTTGTAGTCTGTGAACTTGGCCTCTGAGCCATACTATCACAGTGTAGAAGCAAACTTTGGCAATAGGAAAAAGCTTTCTATTCTAACTGGAAACTGAATAAATACTTTAATAGTACAGAATGTAGAAGGAGCAAATAAATTACAAGATACTTTAGACAATTAAGGAAAGAAGTGTAGAAAAGAAAATTAAGAAACCAGATATAAATAAAAGCTAGATAACAATGAGGATTTAAAACAAAACACAATTGGATTGGATTGGAGGATAAAAACTGGGAACAGCTAAGGTGATTTAAAGATGGGAGAAGTAGCGTGACACAATTCAAGAAGCAATGTTAAGGATGTACCTTTGAACGTTCTCCCTCAAGCCCCTATGTATATAGCAGGAAGGGTAATTAAAAAAAGAACAAATCCCAGGCCTTTATCTCAGAAGATTATAATCTGTTATCACTTAGAACTCTTTGTGGTACAAATAGCTGAGAATCCAAAGCACAGTGTCTTTTAAACCATAGGTAATTTATTATCTCATGTGATTGGAATGTGTTAAGACAGGCTTCATGATGTTTTAATCCAGAAACTCAGTGAATTCACTGAGACTCTGGACTGTTTTCTGTTCTTTTTTCCATAGGGTCAGCTTCATTTTAAGGATACCGCCTTTTCTAAACATATGATTGTTGCCAACAGTATCCAGGGTCCGATGCTTCCTCATTCAAGTCCAGAGATAGAAACAGCATCACCTTCCCAAACCATTGCACAGAAGCCCAGGTTTTCACGAGTACTGAGCTACCTTAGACCACATTCCTATCTTAACCACTTGCTGAGGCAAAAGGTAGGAGATTATGCTAATTGTTTCAGCTAATTAGGGCTCACATCTGGGGTTCTGAA
>NW_004445418.1:0-1335 GCF_000243295.1 Trichechus manatus latirostris | reverse complement strand
GCCTTCAGCAGGAGCCTCCTAAGACAGGTCGTGTCCTGGTTTGGTTCATTTAGAAGTATCTTTCTTCACAGCTAAGCTACGAAGAAGGTTCTAGACTATTTGCCACTGCATAGGGGTGGCTCTAAGCAAGAGTGGATGTGTCTTTCTTGGCTTCCATTTCCACGATCTCTGGAGAAGAGAATGGAAATGCTTTGTTTTTGCACAGTAGTTAAGAGCTATGGCTGATAACCAAAAGGTTGGCAGCTGCTAAACAAAAGTCGACAGTCAGAATCCACCATCCGCTCCTTGGAAACCCTGTGGGACAGTTCTACTCTGTCCTATAGGTGCAGTGGTTAAGTTATATGGCTGGTAACCAAAGGTTGACAGTTCAAAGCCACCAGCCACTCCTTGGAAACCCTATGAAGCAGTTCTACTTTGTCCTCTAAGGTCACTATGGGTTGGAATCAACTCAGCGGTAACGGGTTTTGGTTTAGAGAGGGGAAAAAAGTAGTCATTAAATAAACAGAAACAATTCCTGAGTATGACTCATGCTATCCTCAAGAGAAAAATGCATTTCTAATTTGGCTCTGCTGAAAAAAACAGCTTTGAATTAGTTGCTCACTTACTAATTTTCAGTGTGTAAAATTCAAAGCCTTGAGTTGCAATATTGAAGGATTCTATGGGGAAAATATTAAACCATTCAGGAAGCATCAACAGAAGACTGAAGGAATACAGAGAGTCACTATACCAAAAAGAACTGGTTGACCTTCAAGCATTTCAGGAGGTAGCAGATGATCAGGAGCCAATAGTCCTGAAGGAAAAGGTCCAAGTTGCACTGAAGGCACTGGCGAAAAACAAAGCTCCAGGAATTGACGGAATACCTATTGAGATGTTTCAACAAACAGATGCAGCACTGGAAGTGCTCACTCGTCTATGCCAAGAAATTTGGAAGACAGCTATCTGGCCAATCGACTGGAAGAGATCTATATTTACTCATATTCCCAAGAAAGGCGATCTAACTGAAAGCAGAAATCATTGAACAATATTATTAATACCACATGCAAGTAAAATTTTGCTGAAGATCATTCACAAGTGGCTGCAGCAGTGTATCAACAGGGAACTGCCAGAAATCCAAGCTGGATTCAGAAGATGATGTGGAACGAGGGATATCATTGCTGATGTCAGATGGATCCTGGCTGAAAGCAGAGAATACCAGAAAAGTGTTTACTTGTGTCTTATCGACTATGCAAAGGCATTTGACTGTGTGGATCGTAACAAATTACAGATAACATTTTGAAGAATGGGAATTCCAGAACACTTAATTGTGCTCATGAGGAACCTGTACATAGATCAAGA
>NW_004445417.1:5968-6828 GCF_000243295.1 Trichechus manatus latirostris | reverse complement strand
CTTTACCATAAAAATAAACAAATAATCCCAATATAAACCTAGGAGGTAAGTGTCTTGCTCCGAGGTTCCACAACCGTGTTAAATGCAGACTCCATGCTGTGGACAATAAGCTAAAGGTAAAATTAGGCAGTGGCAGGAGCATTGGACTGGGACTCCTAAGACCTGGGTTCTGCCTCAAGTCTGTCACTTAATAATTTTAAGAACTGTAAGTCTTATCATATACAGAACAACAGCTGACTGTCTCTTCAGAGAGTTGTGAAAATAAAATCAGATTAAGAAATGCTGAAACCCTTCAAAGGGGTGAAGCGAAACATATGCCTGAAGCGCAAATATGGTCTTTAAAACAAGAATATTAACATTTTCTAGAAAAAGTATGTATGAAAATTTTATCATAAAATCATTAATTCTACTAAGACCCAACTTTGAAAGCATTTCTGAAAACCATGTAAAACATTTAAACTGTGTAAGTCTATATACTTTTTACACAAAACATTTCTGATTATGTAAACAACATAACAATAACATGGTTATTGTTGGGAAAAAATCTTGGAAAACACAGAAAAGTATTCCTAGGATAGAAAAGTATAAAGAACAGAACTAAAATCATTCATGATACTTAATCCTAAAGATAAAAACAACTTTTTAACATTGTAGCCTATTTTACTTTTCTTACGTTTATCATCACTCCTCTACCACTCACTGGCCATCACCTGTTTCCCATTTTTCAGCATTATAAGCAATGCTGAGTTAACGTCTGTGCACACATCATATTACGTCCATACCTTTTTAAGAGCTGTGTATACATCCATTTCCACTTGCATCACAAATAAGTTAGATGAACCGATGAGCTGCTTCATGAC
>NW_004445417.1:2542-4018 GCF_000243295.1 Trichechus manatus latirostris | reverse complement strand
AGAAGACTTCCTCTTTTGCCTTTTTCCTCCATCCAAAGTAAAAAAAAAAAAAGACACTTGTCAACATTCACTAAAATAGCTATATCTTCAATGTTATCTTCAGCTCCTAAGCTTAAGAGAATTGCTTAGTCATAAAACATGTTTTTATTACTATTAAAGAGAGTAAGGTCCAGAAATATACATTATTTCTTTTTTCTCTTTCCTTGCTTTTGGTGTAAAAAGCCAGAAGAGCTGGGGTTTTAAGATGACCACTATGATTCATCCCCTTTTGAAAAAGCTCAATGAGAAATTATAAAAAAGAGAGAACTTAAAGTGTTTCTAATGATTTCCATGCCGAACATATTGCAAAACTTTATTTATGACTTGACATCACTAGGCCATGATTTTTTGTAAAATAATGTTTCTCAAACTTTTCTACCAAAGTACTCATAACAGCAGAGGAAAGAAAAGGGATCTAGGAGGTGGTCTAGCCATAAGTATAACATTTCTAGAAATTCCTGTGTTTCATCTTAAGAATCCAAAGAAATTTGAATTCTTTCTGTTCTGTACGTATTTAAACATAAAAATGTTTTACCTCTCTCCTACCCACCCAACCCCCTCCCCCCAAAAAAACCAGTAAAATTGACATTTCAGGAAGCTGTGTAATGTTAATTCTTTGGTTTTTTACATTTCCAGCAGAATGCCACATACTCCTGGGGACACTTATACCCTTGTCTGAGAAGCACCACTGCCAAGGAAATGCAAGCCTGAAAATGACTGTTAAGCCAACGGGCTGTTAACAGTTTACTCCACCCTAGATTTCTCAGGTCCCTCCCTCAGTTATCCTGGCCCCATTATTAAAAAGTAAGCTCCTTGAGAACAGAGACCATGACATAAGCATCTCTGCATCCTGCACAGTCCCTAACAGAGTACCTATTTACACACAGTAGATAGTCAGTAAACACTGATGAAGGAAGGAATGAACGAACGACTAATAACCAAAAACCAAACCCACTGCCGTCGAATCAATTCCAACCCATAGCGACAGAGGAGAACTGCTCCATACGGTTTCCAAGGCTGTAATCTTTATGGAAGCTGACTGCCACATCTTTCTCCTGTGGAGCAGATGGTGGGTTTGAACCGCTGACTTTTTGGGTTAGCAGCCAAACGCTCAGCCACCCCGCCACCAGGGCTCCTTGAATGGCTAATACGTGGACCTAACTCAAAGGTCAAACCTAATTATGAATTTTATTTCACTAAGCTTAGCAAGGAGCAAAGTGGTTAAGCATTTGGCTGCTAACCAAAAGGTTGACAGCTCAAATCCACCAGCCACTCCTTGGAAACTCTATGGTGCAGTTCTACTCGGTCTTATACGGTCACTATGAGTCGGAATCCATTCAATGGCATCGAGGTTTTTTTTTTTTTAAGCTTAGCAAAAAATTTAAAACAATTTCCTCAAACTTCATTTCTCAGTGATAAAGGAGGATTTTTTAAATA
>NW_004445417.1:0-1080 GCF_000243295.1 Trichechus manatus latirostris | reverse complement strand
GTACCTAAAACAAATATATTGTTGTTTGAAACAACTTGCATTAAAATTTTAATCTAAAATGTTTATATAAAAGGTTTCAAATGAAATATATGGAAAGAAGATTGTCACTTTTCACTCAAATTTCTGAAATATATTCATCATGCAAGTATATTATTATGTTAAATAGTTAGTAAGTCACACAAATAATGCAGAAAGTAGATTCAAAACAAAACCAAAAGGACCAAAGTTAGAAAACAAGGCATACTTATTGGAAATAAGTATTGAAGGGATCAAAACATTTTAAAAATCAAGTGATCTTAGTCAAGTAGATTTAGCAAGCTATTACTAATACTTCAAATAAATGAGTACGCAAATACCACGTAAAAGGAAACAATACATTTTTTAAATGATTGAAATAGAACACTGACTCCATTACCATTTTAAATTTATTTGGAAGTCACTCTAGACTCCTCTCTTTTCCTCTTAATTAACATCTGTTGTCACCAAATTTGATGGATAATCTCTGCTTAATATCTCTGGTGACCGGGTAGTATTTCGTTCTGCTGTACAGAGGGTCACTATGAGTCAGAACTGACTCAGCAGCACCTAAAGGCAACATCATCATCTCTGGTATTCTTTTTTTTTTCCTCTCCATGCTTAGGGCTACTCCCTAATTTAGACCTTCACTTGGACTACTTGGCAATAGGTTTTTGCCTCTAGTGTTATACTTATCTTTCCTTCAATCCATCCTTCACATTGTTCCTGTAGTATTCTTTCTAAAACATAATTCTGTCTATCCCCTGATTAAGATCTTCCAAAGGTGCTTATAAGTAAAGACTAATGTTCTCAGCAAGATACAGAGGGACTTCCATGATCTGGCCTCTGCCTCCCTCTCTGCAATCCTTTTTATAGTCTATGCTAGAGCCATGTTCTGCTTAGATTCTCTCATCATCCATGGTTTCACATCTCTAGGTCTTAGCGTACTGTTCCTTCTGTCTGAAATGTTCTTCCATCACCGCTCTTCTTTTGTTGCAAAATAAATACATTTTCAACTTTCAAGATTCAACCTCAAACATCATCTTCTTAAATGACACCACCAGG
>NW_004445416.1:0-6839 GCF_000243295.1 Trichechus manatus latirostris | reverse complement strand
CATGTAGAAATTTTTGAAATGGTGTATCTTTGGCTATGTATATTTTCACCCAAAAAAAAAAAGGTCAAGAAGGGAGGGTGTTGACATGTCATGGGGTTGTTAACCAATGTCATAAAACAATACGTGTACTGACTGTTTAATGAGAAACTATTTGTTCTGTAAACCTTCACCTAAAGTACAATAAAAAAAGAAAGAAAAATTTTTAAAAAGTTGGTTCTAGGGATCAGGAGCCCCTTGGTCATCGGTGTTGCCTGCAAAAGCCTGACCTGAGGCACATGGAGCATAGTTCTTACTACTCACGTCATCCACCTGCTGCTCCAGCTTGACCTTAGACTTGGTCAGGGTGTTGACCTTGTCCTCCTCTGCCTGAAGGTCATCCAGGGCCTGCTGGTGAGCCTCTTGCAGAGCTTTCTTCTCCTTGGTCAGCTTGGCGATGATCTCATCCAGCCCAGCCATCTCCTCTGTCAGGTTCTTCACCTGCAGGCCAAGACCCCCATTTCCATTAGGGTCAAAGGTCATCAGCCTGGAGACATCTATGGGGACTTCCAGTGCCAGGGACCACACTTCTCTCAGGACCCCCTGAGTGGCCTGGCCTGAGTCAAGGTCAGTGCAATTTGGGAACACTGAAAAAGACCTGGGTAGGAGCTGGAGGGAGCTGCTCTCACCTTGTTTTCTGTTGCATGCTTCTCCTTCTCCACTTTGGCCAGCGTCAGCTCCAGGTCGTCAATATCCTTCTTGAGCTCAGAGCATTCATCCTCCAGCTTGCGCTTCTTGGCGGTGAGCTCGGCGTTCATCTCCTCCTCGTCCTCTAGCCGCTCGGTCATCTCCTTCACCTTGGCCTCTAGCTGAATCTTGTTCTTGATCAGCTGGTCGCAGCGCTCCTCTGCATCGTTAAGGTTGTCTTGTTCCTGGGGAAGAGGACAGAGAGGAGAGTTGGTGATTGAAGAGAGGAGAGACCAGGATCTTAAAGAGAACTGGAGCTCCTGGACAATTAGTCCCTGATGATGAGATGGACTATAATCTGGGGGGCGGTGGGGGGAAAAAGATGAAGAGATAATCCCGTGGTCTCACCGCTTGCACTTGGAGCTGCAGGTCATTCTTCTCCTGCAGCAGGGATACCATCTTCTCCTCAAGCTCCTTGCGGCGAGCCTCGGATTTCTCCAGCGCCTCTTTGATGCGCCCAAATTCCTCTTTCATGTTGGCCATCTCCTTCTCCGTCTCTGCACTCTTCAGCAGTGGCTTGATCTTGAAGTAGAGCTTCATCCAGGGCCAGTTCTTGACCCCCATGAAGGCTCGAATGTTCCACTGGATTACCAGCAGCGCATCCCTGACAAGGAAACATGGAGTCAGGGAGGGGCACTATGAAAGAACACTTCCCATTTCTGGGACCAACTGGACTTGGCTCCCTGACCATCTTGGCAAAGTTTGTAGGCATCTGAGGGCAGAAAGCCATGTCCTGTAGCCTTGATATGCACCCTCGTCCCCAAACATCACCACACTGAGAAAGGAGTTGCTCCCAAAAATCCACCGCCGTCGAGTTGATTCAGACTCATAGCAAATCTACAGGACACGATAGAACTGCCCCATAGGGTTTCCAAGGCTGTAAATCTTTACTGAAGCAGACTGCCACATCTTTCTCCCGCAGAGTGGCTGGTGGGTTTGAACCTCCAGCCTTTTGCTTAGCAGCTGAGTGCTTAACCACCGTGCCACCAGGGCTCCAGGAGTTGCTCAATAAATATTTATTAACTGATCAATCAATGAAAGGGCAGCTTATACTTTCCTGTTGGGGCTTTGTAGTAACGAAAGCTACCACCTAGAGAATGTCTACTATGATCATTGTTTCTAATCTCTTGAAAACCTCAAATATGTTAAAAATTATGTAATATTTTACAAATATTAATAGCTGTGATATATATGTAGATTATGAAGCATTTTAAAAAAAAAGAATATCCATGAACCCACCACTCAAAACGAGAATTAGAACATTACCAGCTTTTGAATCTACCTGCATGCTCCTACCTATCCCATTCTGTGGTCCTCCCACCAGAGGTATCACTACCCTGAATCTTGTGTTTTTCATTTTCTTACTTTTTCAACCAAATACTTTAACCACATATGTATGTACCTTTAAACAATGTATTATTTCTGAGCTTTATAAAAATGGCATCATACTGTACAGATCTTTCTGTGACTTGCTTTCTTTAACTCAACAATACGCTTTCAAGGTTCAAAAATATTGTACAGGTAGCCCCTGATTTACGACATATTCGAGTTATGACAAACCACACTTAAACGACCATCCATTTCTTACTACATATAATGTTGCAGCGTGTAATTTGCTGATGTTATCATCCTCAGATGTTCACTCTCAGATGTTTATATGTAATGTTTTGAATCCCCAAAGATAAAGATCAGATTTATAAAGATACTGAGAATAAAAGGCAATAATAATGAAAACTAAAAAAAAGATGAGGTATTCGACTTATGTCAGAACCAATTTACAACAGAGTCGTCGAAGGGAACCCTGTTGTAAGTCGGGGACTACCTGTATCATGTAGTTGTAGTTAACTCCTTTTCATTGCTTTCTAATATTCCACTGAGGGAATATACCACTGTTTTTCCATTCCTCTGTTGATGGAAATTGGGCTATTTCCAAATTTTTGCTATTATGACCAATGCTGCTATGAAGATTCCTTATGTGTCATCGTGTACATGTGTATGAGTTTCTCTGTGGGATTACACTTAGGAGTGGAACTGTAAGGTCTGCAACTATTCAACTTTAAAATATAATGATAAATTGTTTTCCAAAGAGTTTGCACTAATTTACACAGCCATAGGCAGTGGATCGGACTTCTTAATTTTTTTGTCAATCTAGTGTTTTAAAATGGTCTCTCATTGGAACTTTAATTTATATTCCCTATGGGAATTTTTTTAAAAAAAGAATTCAAAATGAGACTCAGAGTGGTAAGGTAACTTGCCCAGGTCACACAGCTAGTAAGTGCTGGAGCCAGGATTTGAACCCAGGTCTTCTGACCCATACTAGTTGTCATTGCTTGTAGGCCTCTTACATCTCTGAGGTGCCTTTCCCATGTTTCCCCTCCCACCTCACCTGCGCTCCACCATCTTTTTGAACTCAATGCGCATGAGCTGGCCCCGGGCTTGGGCCTGGATGCGAGTGATGATGCGGCTCAGCCTCTCGTCCCGCATCTCCTCCAGCAACCCCAGCAGCCCTGCCTTGAAGAACACCTGCAAGTACAGAGTAGATCCAAGGGGGCATTATTAACCTCAGAGAAGAGTATCCAAGTGGAGAAAGAGGGTGGGAGACCCTGGCTGAGCTCCCAGGAGATCCATTATCCACATATCCTGAGAGTGACAACATGAACAAGACAGACAGGAAGCCTGAGGTCTAGCCCTTGGGTTGATACAGGATACTGGGACTCTCGTGTCTCCCTCCTGAGCTCCGAGCCGTTCTCCTCAACATGGTCACACACCCTGCAACTCCACACTGTGGGGCTCTAGACTCACCTTGGTGTGGCCGAACTTGTACTGGTTGTGATCGATGTCTAGGGAGCCCAGCAGCTTCTCTGTCCCTTTCCTGCTGTCAATAAACTGCCCCTCAGGGATGGCCGCTGGGTTCAGGATGCGATATCTGGGGAGAGAAGTGCCTGGAGTCACCCACGTTCTGCACTAACCCACTCTGCCCACAGAATTCCAAGGCTGCCTGCAGATTCCCCTCCCCACCAAGGCTGCCCAGGCTTCCCCTATCCCCAAGCTCTGGGGGTAGTCCCCACACCCACCTCTGCCGGAAGTCCCCGTAGAGGATACGGTTGGGGAAGCCCTTCCTGCAGATGCGGATACCCTCTAGCACGCCGTTGCAACGCAGCTGGTGCATGACCAGGGGGTTGTCCATCACTCCTGCGACAGGAGGGCAGAGGAGAGAGGTCAGCCTTAGGCCAAGTGAATGCCAAGCATCCTCCTCAGCCTAAACCCTTCCCCGTCACTCACCAGGAGCCTTCCGTTCATTGGGGATGATGCAGCGCACAAAGTGAGGGTGGGTGGTCCTCAGGTTGGTCATCAGCTTGTTCAGATTCTCCTGGGGGTGGATGGGGTGGCAAGTTAGGAGCCACAAGGACCATCCCTGCCAAAAGGACCAGAACCCTCAAAGGGACAGGGAGTTGACTCTTAATTTGTGATTGCATGTCCAGGCTTGTGTAGAATTTGCACGCCAGAATGACTACATAACTCTAGATTCTTTTTACCTTTTACCACCACAAACTCAGGTTAGGATGATGCATCCAACAGGCTCTGGGCTGATCCTACCCTCCCACCACAGGGTCTAGCATCTCAGGGCCCTTCTTACCCGGTGGAGGGCCGACACCGTCTGAAAGGATGAACCCTTTTTCTTGCCTCCTTTGGCTTTACTGCTATCCACTAATAACAAGAGAAGGAATGATGAACAAAAAACCTTGAAATTGAGGGAGGCTTCGGGCAGTGTCTGGGCTCAGCCACTCACTAGCTGTGTGACCTTGGGCAACTTACTCTCCAAGCCTCAGTTTTTTCATGAGGATGACAGGAACTATCTCTAAAAGTTGTAGACAGCGTTAAATAAAAGCATGCACAGAAGGAACCCACGGTAGGCATTGAAATAATATCAGTGCCCCTATCCCGCCCTTCATTCTTATGTCTTTCCACCTTCTGTTTGTCCTCTTGCACTTCCTCTTCCTCATGTCAATCCGCACCTTTTCTCTTTCTTTTCTGAACTGAAGACTCATTTGCTCTACTATTTATTCAGTGACCTTCTCAATGCTTACTGAGTCCTCCTGCATGCACGACTCTATGCTGGGATCAGTACAATGATGCATGGGCCGCCCTCGCTGACCTCTAGCTGCTCACAGTCTTGAGGAGACATAAGACATACATATCAACATCAATGATACAAAATAGAAAGCATGGCAGGTCCCACAGATGGACTGTGGGATCTCCTGACTCATATCTCATGGCCCACAGGCTCCCCTCTCTCAAGAATTATATACTTTAAAGCAGCAGGACTCTGAACGCTTGTGCCTCCAGAAGCCCCTTCCCTAGTGTGGGGGCTACCCCCTTACCGGTATCAGCACTAGCATAAGAGGAAAAGAGTGTGGCCATGAGCTTGAGAGAGGACTTCTGGTACAAGCCCACCACTGTCTCATTGAGCGGGTCTTTATTCTTCTCTAGCCAGCCCAGGATGTTGTAGTCCACAGTGCCAGCATAGTGGATCAGGGAGAAGTGGGCTTCCGGCTTTCCCTTGATATTGCGTGGCTTCTGGAAGTTGTTGGACTTTCCCAGGTGGTTGTCATACAGCTTGGCCTTGAAGGTCATGTCAGTGGCCTTGGGGAACATGCACTCCTCCTCCAGGATGGACATGATACCCATGGGCTGAGGGAAGCATAGGGGAAGTAGAGACAGCATTACTAAGTGCATTCTCTGGCTTCCACAGGGTACCACATCCTGCCAGAGGAAAGACTACAGCCCAGTATTGCTGGCAGACCAAAGGGAACCTGTGCTGGTCCCTCTTTTCCCAAGATAGGAAGCCAATATTCCTGGAATTAACCTAAACCCAATTACATGCAGGTCTGGCTTATATAACTTCTTTCTGCCCCAGTAGACCCAGTGAGGAGCCATGTACTCCCAGTTACCCCTCAAGGCCTGGAAAGCCTCACTATATAGCCCCTTCTTCCTGGATGGCTCACTGCCCCAGATGCGGGTGAGGACAGGGACTGATGTGTGTCAGAGCACCAGACTGCAGGGAGAGGCCAGACCCCTGTCTATGTGACAATGGTAACAATTTTTCAAGAAATGGTTAGAGGAATGAGGTTCTGCAAAACTCTGCACAAAACTATACTACAGAAAATGTAGTGGTTCTTGACTGTTCTTGGAGCAGGAATCCTTCTGAGAATTTGATGAAGCCAAAGACTGTCTTCCCCCAAAAGTGTTTGTACATACATATGTACACACACTCTTTTCCACACAATATCAGGGGATTCTGACATCTCTGGGAGACCAGCACCCTGCTTAAGAATCCCTTGATAATGACTCAAATCTTGTGGGAAACTCCTGTTTTCAGGAGGGCAGTGACTGAGCAGGGTGAGAGTCACTCAGCGCTCTGGCCTGTATCAGCAAAGAGTGAAGGAACACCGAGAACAAGTCAGCACTGGCACAAGGAAGACCATCCTACCAGCGCCCTTCCTTTGTTCTTCTGAGGAATGCCTACACACAAGAGAGCCTGAAGAGGGGTTTTTCTCTCATTGACCAGGGAGAAGGGTATTCCTTGGGAAGGGGATGGAAAACTAAACATCTCTAGTTTCAGCCTAGGATCTTTCCATGAATGATGCTCATTATGGGCTGTCAGAGGGGCCTAGAGTCCTCTCTTTTACTGCATCCCACTCTTAAGACACTGGGATCTCCAACACTCTTAGAGGTGAGGGACTAGGTGCTAGGTCCTGGGAAAAGAAGGAAGGGACTCATCCTGTGTGTATATATGACTTCACAGTGGGTAGAAGATGGATCTGAGAGATGTTTAGGATTCTAGGGACTCTAGTTCCTTGAGTGTACAATGGACAGGACTGCTCCTTTGTCTGGGATGGCAGGGGTGGGATACAGGCGGTGGGGCCAAGGCGGCACCTTCTCGATGAGGTCAATGCAGGCCTGTAGGTCCATGCCAAAGTCGATGAACTCCCACTCGATGCCCTCCTTCTTGTACTCCTCCTGCTCCAGCACAAACATGTGGTGGTTGAAGAACTGCTGCAGCTTCTCATTGGTGAAATTGATGCAGAGCTGCTCAAAGCTGTTGAACTGCAGGA
>NW_004445415.1:0-6842 GCF_000243295.1 Trichechus manatus latirostris | reverse complement strand
CTAATACTTGTGCCTTATGAGTTTCTGTGCCAACATTTTGACATGCTCTAATCATTTCAGCTAGGTTAAGATTCTGTACCTTTACGGGAGCTGAAACAGCCCGACAGTCAGCATTAGCATTTTCATAAGCAAGCTGGAGACAAAGAACTTCAGCTGCTTGTTGATTGTCTACCTGTCAGGAAATGGCAGATTCAATTAAAAGCAGAAGTTGGGTAAGGGCTTCTTCTGACACCTTAAGCTTAGAGGCCTTTAACAATCCCAACAACTGGGTTTTGTGTTGATGCTGCTCAGAAGAAAGAGAATTCCCCATAGCGAGGAGGAATAGGAAAATGAAGGAAAGAATGATAGGAAAGCTCCTGGCCTGAAGCTTGAAATCCCTTGGGAGCGATCAGGAAAGACCTGTCACTCTGGGGCTAAAGCAGCCTGATCTGAGAGCGTTCGGGAAAATTCGGCCCGTAGAAAAACCCCGCCGCTCTCGGGCTGTGCCTTTAAACAGCCTGAAACGGACTTCTGATACTCACCACCTAAAGGGACTGAGTGCGAGGGTGCCTATGCAGCTATACGGCTGTCTGCCCTCACACGGGGCACCATCTGTCGCAGCGGTGACGGTTGTTGGGGCGGCAGAGACAATAACCAATGCCACAACTCTTACAGAGAAGTGGGGCCAGGAGGGTCACTCTGAGGCGTCGAACCCCAGCTTCAGTCCCAGGAGTTTATTTTATAGTCAATACAGCAAGCAGTGAAGCAAATAACAGAACAATGGGCTTTGGGTGAGTAACAATACGTTTCGGGCAAGGGAGAAGGAATTCGGGTAAACAAGGCAATCAGTAACAGGACAATAGGTTTGGGAAAACAAGTCGTGCCTAATCTCTTTCTCATCGCTGACAAGTCTCCAACATGTCGTATACAGCCTAGAGGCCTGTGGGGGCTGCAGTTGTCAATAGTGCAGCCATGTTTAAATGGCATATATCCCCACATGGGGGTCTTCTACATTAACAGAACCTTAATATTTTGGAGGTGTCCAAATATGAAAACATTGCATTTCTCAGACTCCTTCAAAGTAAGGAATGGCCAAGTGATAAGTCCTGATCAATGACATTAATGGAAACTGAAGGATGAGACCTTTAGGAAAGTAGCTAAAAAAATGACTTGACTCAACTGATAGGTAACTTTGTGCTTTTTTTCTCTTTTTCTTTCATCTTGCCTGGAAATCAGACATGGTGGCTACCTCTGCATTGGTCATTAGAAAACAGGTTGTAAACCTTAGAACGTGAGTGAGGATTTAAAGATAGTAGAGATCAAAGATAGGGCACTGAGGCAATGGTGATGTTATGGAGCCATCACAGTAGTGCTGACTGCTAAAATATGGACATCTTTTTCAAGAAAAGCATGTAAACTCATATGTTTTTTAAGCCACTGTAGGGGAGAAGGGAGTGCCTCTGTACCTAATAGCCAAAAATAATCCTGATACAGAGTTATACTTGATAATTTGTTACAAATGTATAATAAAATTTTTTAATTAAAAAATTAACTCTTCATACATATCTCTTTCAATTTATTTTTTATTATCTAATATGTAATAAGCATATATTAAATGCCCAAGACTATTCCAGATACAATGGATTAAACAGTCAACAAATAGACAGTCTCTACTTTCTAGAACTTTTGTTCTCAAGGAGGTAAATCAAAATTAAAACACATACATTAAGAGGTGATATGTTATGGAAGAAAATGAAGCATAATAGAAGGAAAGGCAGTGATAGCTTGGAGCTGTACTGTTATTTTAAATCAGTAGGCCAGAGAAAGTCTCTTTAATAAGGTGACAATTGAGGACAGATTTAAAAGTGGAGACATAGTGAAGCACGTGGATATAAAGGGAAAATATTCTAGATAATAAGAACAGTGAGAGCAAAGGCCCTGGGCCCAGAGCTTGCCTGTAGAATTAAAAAAAATAATAATAATAAGGAGCCTAAGCACAGGAGAGAGTGAGCCAAGTAGTATGGTAATTATATTCCTGATATGATTTATATTAGTTTTCTCTGCCTTTATTATACATATGAGCCACCTGGAACTTCTGTTAAAGTGCTGATTCTGACTCAGTAGGACTGGACTGTATCTTGGGATTCTGTATTTCTAACACACTCCTCAGTGGTAATGATGATACTAGTCCACAGAGGGATCTCAGGTGGTATTATCGATCCTATTCTTTACCTTTTCCTGTATTCATGCTCTTTGCCAAGTGACTTTACAGTTCTTCTCACTAAAGATTGTTAGTTGCCGCTGAGTTAATTTTGACTCATGGAGACCTCAGGTGTGCAGAGTAGAACTGTTCCATAAAGTTTTCAAGGTTATGACCATTCAGAAGGCCTGTCTTCTGAGGTGCCTCTGGTGCGCTGGAACCAACAACTTTTTGACTAGTAACCGAGCACTTGACTATTTGCACCACCCAGCCACCTCTCGCTAAAGGGACAGAGTATATTTCCCTGCTCCTTCACTGTGTGTGGGGCCATATAAATTTTATTTAGCTAATAAAATGAGGCAGAAATGATACCCATATTGAACCTAGGCCTTAAGAGACTTTATGTGTTTTCACTTCCGTCTTAATTGTACCATTGTCAAGTGACAAGAGATACATGGAATCTAGCCAAGTCCAGTCTAGTTCTAGATCAGCGATCCTCAACCAATCATAGATGCATGAGCAAGCCTGATAGAAATTAGCAGAGCTTCCTAGCCTGGTCCAACATAGGTCAGTTCATTAGCAATAGGCCCACAGTTACATGAGCCATAATAATTAATCATTTACTATTAAGCCACTGGGATTTATGCAGCAATAGCTTACCTGTTTAATACATAAATTTAAAGGATGTTGCCGTGGAGAATGTTAAACATCTAATCATTATTTATTTTGGAAGTCTATTGGTTTTATAATATATATTTATAAACTACTCTAAACAGTGAAATATGATTGCCCAAGCATTATCTAATCATGAGGACTATTTGCATTGTTTATTTTTTAAAATTAAACTCTTTATCAAATCTAAAATTTGTAGGCCATGACTTCTACCACATTTGTAAAATACAAATGCTTTGAGGATTTAGATTGAAAAATCAGATCACTTGAAAAATTCAAGTTAGCAACAGACTTCTAGGCAGTAACATGCAAAAAAATAATAATAATAATGGAAGAAAATTCAAGAACAACCAAGAGCCCCAGAGAACATCTATAGTGAGGGGATACAGCTGCTATGCTAATACATCTACAAAATTGCATATTTCTTTGAGGCACCAAGCTATGGTTCATGGTGGACATCTTAATTTCATCCAGGTCAAACCAGCAAAGCCAGTTTCTGTCCTTAGAGCCTTTATCTGTGACATGGTGACCAGATGGACTTGGCTCCTGCTCTTTGCTTTCAGTAGAAACAGAGCCAAATCCATAGTAATATGAATCAGGGAAGGCAGGTCATAGATTTCAAAGCTTTGAGAGGAGCAGGACTTTGCCTTCTTTGTTTAACTAATTGGAAGAAGGAGATATAAAGGCTGGGTGGAGTGCTGGGAGGAAGAATTCCCTATACTGTGCCCTGAAAGATGCAGCCAATTGGGAGTAATGACTAAAGAACATTGCTGAAATGACCAGATCCACTTGCCCTTAATTCACTTTCTGGTGTCCCAAAAGTTCTGCTCTGATTTGAAAGGAAATCTCTGGATAAAAATGCACTGCTGTATTTATTAGTGATATAAGTGTGCTGTTTTATTTATTAATAGAAATAATATTGATAAAATTAGTATTTATTTTAGAACTTGGCATAACAAAACCTTTTGAAGAAATGCAATGATAAATTAATTTGACCTTGATTTGAACTTCATGGAATTTATCTAAAGGAATGCCTTTAAATATTAAAAATATTAAACACAGAAATGACAGTTACCTCAGTTTCTAAGTGCTGCTATAACAGAAATATAACAAGTGGGGGCTTTAACAAATAGAAATTTATTTTCTCACAGTTTAGGAAGCTATAAGTTCAAAATCAGAACACCAGCTCTGAGGGAAAGATTTCTCTCTGTGTGTCAGTTCTAGGGGAAAGTTCTTGTCTCTTTTCAGCTTCTGGTCCTCAGTTCCTCGGCAATCTTCACGTGGTGTGGCATCTATCTTCCCCCATCTGTGCTTTCTTATTTCTGTGCCTAATATGCTTCTTTTATATCTCAAAAGTGATTTGCTTAAAACACATCCTATACTGACATGATGTTATTAATATAACAAAAACAATCCTCTTCCCAAATGAGATTATATCTACAGGTTTAAGGGTTAGGATTTACAGCACATGTTTGGGGGGATACAATTCAATCCATACAACATGTGATGGTTAAGATTGTGTGTCAACTTGACTGGGCCATGATTCTCAGTGTTTTGGCAGTCATATGATGTTGTGATCACCTCCATGATGAGATCTGCTTTCAGTAGACAATCAGTTGAAACGGAGTTTCCTTGGGTGTGAGGCCTGCATAGAATATAAGTGGACATTCTGGCAAGGCTCTTGGGCTTTTGCTTGCTCTGGACCCTGCAGCTGGCTTCTGTTCTTCTGACCTCTGTTTCTTGGAACTTGAGCTTGCAGCTCACCTGTGATCTTGCCTGCCGATTTTGGGATTCTTCAATCTTCACAGCCCGTAAGCAAGAGCTCTGTTCTCTGACCTGCCAATCTTGGGTTAGCCAGCCTCTGCAGCTATGTGAATCAAGAGAAACCTCTATCCTGACCCAAGGATTTGGGACATTCCAGCCTCTATAACAATATAAATCTCTCTCTATATCTATTTATATGCTTTACTGGTTTTGCTTCTCAAGAGAACCCAGCCTAAGACAGGACACTGTTTAAAAACGCAATCATTTTTGCGTTTATGATAGTGAATTTATTTGTGAGGCATTAATTTAAAACAGTAACTCAAGCAATACATTAAATCCTTTGTAATTCTTATCACAGTTTATTTTCAAATTTTATAAGATTGGGTAGGTCAGGAGTTTTAGCTATAGTAACATAAAATATTCCATCTCTTACTATATATTACATCAACTCACATACCTCCCTCCCCGTTACACATACACACACACACACACACACTTCTCAGTAAACATATACTTGCAATGGCATGCTTTACTTATTAAGTAGGAAGAAGTGTAGTTGGAAAGAAAAACAAATGCTAGGTGATGAAGGTAAATAATTTCTATGTGCTGTTAAGGCCAACGGTTTGATTGGAAAGGGAAGACCTAGGTGGTGCAAAAAGTTAAAGTGCTCAGTTGCTAATCAAAAGTTTAGAAGTTTGAGTTCACTCAGAGGGGCCTAAGAAGAAATGCCTAACAATTTACTTCAGAAAATCAAACCACTGAAAACCCTAAGGAGCACAATTCTACTCTGACATCCACGGGGCCACCATGAGTGGGGATTGACTCGATTGCAACTGGTTACTACTTTTATTGGTAGCCCAAATGTAATCAAATTCTTATTTTTATTAAACGTTCTCTTACAGCTAACAATCCTTTTTTTTTTTTTCCTTCAAGGATATTTAATTAGTAGGGAAACAGCAGAGACATTTTTGCTAACAATAGATGCAAGAATATTATGCACATTGTAGTCACTATCATTTAACATTTTATTAGCAGTATTAAACAAAATAAAGAAAATGATTAAAGATATAATGTCTGGAAAGAAAGAAACAAAATTATATCCAATAGAATTTATGGAGAATTACCAAAACAATAAGAAATTTTGCAAATTAGGGTGGTATAAAATTAGCATAGGAAACCAATATCCTTCTATACACACACACACACACACACACAAAAAAAAACAGATTTCACTAATAAGACCCC
This sequence comes from Trichechus manatus latirostris, assembly GCF_000243295.1. NCBI lineage: Eukaryota > Metazoa > Chordata > Mammalia > Sirenia > Trichechidae > Trichechus > Trichechus manatus. The sequence goes on along the minus strand of NW_004445415.1, from coordinate 982 downwards.
ATCTGCAAAAGCAAAAAAAAAAAAAAAAAAGTTAAAATACTAAGGAATTAATTTACCAAGAAAAGTATAAAAACATACAGGAAATTTTGAAGCACTTCTGAAAACAGAAAGGTATGCTTCAACAGTTGGAAAGACATATAATTTTTTGGAGAGAAAGACTCAACATATAATCAACAACATTATAAAGATATCAATTCCACTTAGTTGATTTATAAGTACTGCAATTACAAAAAATACATACCAATGTATTTTAGGGTGATAAAAAAATTGATTTTACATTTATATGGAATAAGGAAATATAGCCAAGAAAACTTTGAAAAAGAATAGTTGTGAGAATGAGGATATAATGCTCCCATACCAAAATACTTTGTAACAATTCTTTAATTAAATCAAGTAGGTATATGAATAGACTTAATTTATTGAATAAAAATGTCTAGCAACATATCCAAGTTCAAACTGAAATTTAGTATGTGCTAAGTTTGGCATTTCAGTTCAGGAAAAAAAATTCAATTTTTTAATAAGTTTTGTTTGGAAAGTTAAATAGCCAATATTAAATTGGAGATGTACTTCTCGATATACATGAAAAAATTACAAAAATACAAGATATCCAAACCTTAAAAAGAAAACATACACTATTAATAATATGAAAAAATGTTTTCTTGCCTTAGGAGTATTGTTGTTAGGCTCATAGCAACCTTATGTACAATAGAAGAAAACAGTGCCTGGTTATGAGCCATTCTCACAATCATTGCTATGTTTGAGCTCATTGTTGCAGCAACTGTGTCAATCCATCTCATTGAGAGTCTTCCTCTTTTTCACTGACCCTCCACTTTACCAAGCATGAGGTCCTTCTCCAAGGACTGGTCGCTCCTGATAACATGTCCAAAGTATAAGAGACAAAGTCTCACCATACTCACTTCCAAGGAGCATTCTAGTTGTATTTCTTCTGAGATTGATTGGTTTGTTCTGGCAGTCCACAGTA
>NW_004445414.1:5811-6771 GCF_000243295.1 Trichechus manatus latirostris | reverse complement strand
TGATGTTCTAGGGTTTCAGGATTGTTGATTCTCTGTTTGGCTTAGTTTTTCGGTTCTTTGCTGTGGAGGGACGGCGTGGTGCTTCTGCCTAGAGCGCCATCTTGCTGGACCTTGAGAACTTATTTATTAAAGCATGAAATGAAGAATTAGTTCCATGGGCGTCTCTTCTATAACGATTACCAATCCCATTTCCTTCTGGGTTTCAGCACAGTTAAGGACTACTCAAAATTTAATGTGTACGTTTCTTTAGTAAAAGTGCTTGCTGCCTACACCAGATGACCAAACTGCACCTGTACTCCAATTGCTGTGAATGAGAGCTGCTAATGGCTCACAGTTACCCTCTTCTCTGCAAAATTGCACTCAGCCAAACAAGAAACATCTTTCCAGAAAGACAAATCTTCCCTTTAATTACCAATCTACATTGCCAAAGAACCTACTTGGCAGCATTTGAAGAAATATTCATCTCCTGCAGTCACAGTGCAGACAGAGCTAAATTCTAGTCTCAGCACTTTATTGGAAAAGAGGAAGAAATGCAAAGAAGGCTAAATTTCTCATCTAGGCAGGGTTCCAATGCCAGAGTCAGATCCTTAATGAGGAATGAGTTGTACTTGGACGAAGGATTTTTTTTTTAGCAGATGGAGTTGCAGTTTGTTAGGAGTCCAATTCCTCTTGCTCCTTTGGTCTTAAGAAGTGTTTCTCTCCACCTTCTTAAAAGAAAAGGACTATCTTTTAAAGACTAAGCAGAGAAACCAAATAAGGGGTGTGCATCACAATACAATGCTCACCCTTCTCAGGAATGCCTCCAGCTCTCTTCTTCATTACCAGACCCATAAATCTCAGCATAATCTGACTGGCGAAGTGCTGTGCTGCGAGCAGAAGGAAGGGATTCCACTCCAAAGAAACTTCATCTTCCTCTTTTAATTCCATCTTTTATACCTTTAAATTTATTGAAAATACTTA
>NW_004445414.1:0-4980 GCF_000243295.1 Trichechus manatus latirostris | reverse complement strand
AAAAACACAATGCAGCAAATGTCAGCCTCCACACACAAATGAAAACCTTTTTGAGTAGAATAACTTTCCCTCTTCTTTGATCTAGATGAAGACATGCACATGTAATTATTTTCTTATTATCTCGCTTTGTGGGTGACAATTTACCTGTTTACAATCTCAGAGTTTTTAATTTTTTTTCGAATAATTGGGTATTATAAGATATTGAGCTGTCAGGATACTTTTCACAAAAATCTACCTTGGCACAACAGTAAAAGGATAAAAACAACCTAAATGCCAATCAACAGATGAATGGATAAAAAAACTATGGTACATACACACAATGGAGTATTACACAACGATAAAGAACAATGATGAATCTGCAAAGCATCTCATAACATGGATGAACCTGGAGGGCATTATACTGAGTGAAATAAGTCAATCACAAAAGGACAAATATTGCATGAGACGACTACTGCAAAAACACGTGAAAAGGTTTACACACAAAGAGAAACAATCTTTGATGGTTACGAGGGATGAGGGGGTAAATACTAAATATACAATAGATAAGTGGTAACTTTGGTGAAGGGTAAGACAGTACACAATACTGGGGAAGCCAGCACAACTTGTACAAGGCAAGGTCATAGAAGCTCCATAGACACATCCAAACTCCCTGAGGGACCTAATTGCTGTGCTGAGGGCTATGGGGACCATGGTCTTAGGGAACATCTAGCTCAATTGGCATGTTAGTTCATAAAGAAAAAGGTCTACATTCTACCTTCGTGAGTAGTGTCTGAGGTCTTAAAAACCTGTTAGCGGCCATCTAAGATACTCCACTGGTCTCACTCCTTTGGGAGCAAAGGAGAATGAAGAAAACAAGAGAGAAAGGAAAAATTAGTCCAAAGGACTAATAGACCACAACCACCACGGCCTCCACCAGACTGAGTCCAGTACAACTAGATGGTGCCCAGCTACCATTACTGATTGCTCTGACAGGGTTCACAACAGAGGGTCCCAGACAGACAGAGCTTGAGAAAAACGTAGAACAAAATTCTAAATCACAAAAAAAGACCAGACTTACTGGCCTGCGACTGGAGAAACCCTAAGAGTATGGCCCCCGGACAACCTTTTAACCCAGTAATGAAGTCACTCCTGAGGTTCACCCTTCAGCCAAAGATTAAACAGGCCCATAAAACAAAATGAGACTAAAGGGGCCTGACAGCCCAGCGACAAGGACTAGAGGGTAGGAAGGGACAGGAAAGCCGGTAATAGGGAACCCAAGGTCGAGAAGGGAGAGTTGACATGTCGTGGGGTTGTTAACCAATGTCATAAAACAGTATGTGTACTGTTTAATGAGAAGCTAGTTTGTTCTGTAAACCTTCATCTAAAGTACAATAAAAAAAATCTACCTTGGTAAACTGAAATATAAGATCATTGAAGAACCAACAACAATAGCAATGCAAGAACTTACCGGAGAGATTGAAGACTCTTCTGTGTAAAGAGGGTGGTTACAGCCTGGGAGGGTAGTAGTCACAATAGGAAGAATTGAATAGGTTGAGGAAAAGGTTTTGTAAAGTTCCTCTTGTATTTCTCCAAAGGATTTATCTTGGTACATTTCCCTAGACCATCACAACAGAAGGTTATGACACCTATGCTGTGGATGAAACCGCATTTCCATAAGGCTCCTAGGAAAGCGTAAAAAGTGATCTGGGGTGAAAAGTTGATGAGAGAATCTTAGACAGACCAGCCACATGTTGGCATCTTCCCATCACATTCATTTTTAAATCTTCAAGAAAGATGATTACAAATGAAGGAGACTGCCTTCTCTTATTGTTGTTCCTTACTCAGTGTTCAAAGTTGGAACTTTTACAGCAAGCGTGGCCTGACTGAATGAGCACCAGAAGTGACTTTTGAGGACATCTCCTGTCTCCTTAACCACACTGACGTGGACACAGGCTAGGAGTAAACTTTGCTCTTCCACCCTACACCTTATCAAGTTATTGTGTTTGCAACGTGCCTGGATCATTTAGGCTTTTGTGAACTAGGTTTACTCCCGTAAATCTCAGCATCCAAGAACTTGTAAGTGATTGGAAGAAGAAAAATTACATAACTCAATAAGTAACAGCACATTTCACATTAGAGAGATGTTAAAAATTCTACCAATTTCATCAACACATGAACATTAAAAGTACTGCTGGAATCATGTGTTAACATGGCTTACGCTATTTTTTCAGAACAATCTAAACTATTGCTATCAGTAGAGTCACAGTTTAATATGGGCTTTGACAAACTATTGGATGTGGCTGTTTTAAAAATTAATCAATTACTAGCTGGGTGACCTTGGAAAAAGCAGCCAGAAAATAAGAATAATTATAGGGCAGGAACTAAGAACTTGATGGTAGCATTCATGATTTCTAAATTCTCTTCATTTGAAAGAACATCCATGTTTCTTTGATCATCTGAGTGTTTTGCTAGCCTTTAGATACCTCTAAAATCAATGAGTTAGCTAATGATTATTGAAACTAGCTTTCATTGGCTAGATAATCCATTGTTAAAAGCTAGGCCTAACAGCGTTGCCCCTGCATTTTATTCTAAGAATTTTATGGGTTTAGTTTTTACATTTAGGTCTTTATTCCATTTTGAATTTGTCTTTGTGTATGGTTTGAGACATGGATCCTGATTCATTTTTCTACATGTGGAAATACAATTTTCCCAACACCATTTATTGAAGAGACTCTTCTTTCCCCATCAAATGGATTTAGCATCCTTGTCAAAAATCAGTTGACCACAGATGTGTGGGTTTATTTCTAGACTCTCAATTATATTCCATTGGTCTATGTGTCTGTTGTTATACCAGTACCAGGCTGTTCTGATTACTGTAGCTGTATAGTGTGTTTTCAAATCAGTAAGTGTGAGTCCCCTTACTTTGTACTTCCCTTTCAACATTGCTTTAGCTATTCAGGGTCTCTTGCCATTGCATATAAAGTTGAGGATTGGTTTTTCCATTTCTGTAAAGAAGGCTGTTGGAATTTTCATTGGAATTGTGTTGAATCTATAGATCACTTTGGGTAGTATTGACATCTTAACAATATTAAGTCTTCCAATCCATGTACATAGAAAACATATTTATTTGGATATTTTATAGTACATATGGATTTATATATTTATAGCAATAATGTACTATATGGAAATATATAATTTGGTATACATTGTAAATATATATTATATGTAGTATATAAATGTATTTACCTGTATATTTATACAATATACAACATTTATAATATAAAATATACATATTTAGAATTAAGGGAATAAAAGATCCATTTATGATAGTGGTAATATACTCAGTGGCAAGATGACGAAAAAAGGGACTGGCACTTAGGTTGATGGGAAATATTTATGTTCTAGACTTTAGGTTGGATGGTGATTTTATGGGTGTTCATTATGTTACTCTGCTCAATAAATAACATGCTACAACTAGTCTTTTATATGTCTTTGATTCTTCACCAAACTACAATTTTAAAGGAAAATACTGTTGTGGAAGGCAGATTCCTTGTGTTTTACTCACTCCTCATCCATTTGGTAATATTCTGATCTTGCTGTTGTTGTTGTTGTTAGGTGCCATCGGGTAGGTTCCGACTATAGTGACTCTATGTACAACAGAATGAAACACTGCCTGGTCCTGTGCCATCCTCATAATCGATGCTGTGTTTGAATCCATTGTTGCAGTCACTGTGTCAATCCATCTTGTTGAGGGTCTTCTCTTTTTCACTGACCCTCTACTTTATCAAGCATGATGTCCTCTAGGGACTGGTCCCTCCTAATAACATGTCCAAAGTAAGTCAGATGAAGTCTTATCATCCTCGCTTCTAAGATGCACTCTGGTTGTACTTCTTTGAAGACTGATTTGTTAAGTCTTCTGGAAGTCCAAGGTATATTCAATATTCTTTGCCAACACCATAATTCAAAGGCATCAGTTCTTCTTCAGTCTTCCTTATTTATTGTCCAGCTTTTGCATGCATATGAGGTGATTGACAATACCGGGGCTTGGGTCAAGCAAACTTTAGTCCTGAAAGTGACCTTAGGCATATTATTTTAATCTGTTTCATTTATCCTCCTTTGAAAAAAATATATACTGTATGTGGTTGTTGTTAAAATTAAATAACAAATTGCTTCTAATGGTTCATAATATATACTAAGCTCTCAGTAAATGTTTTGTATATTCCTCCAGTAACAGTGTCTAGGACAATGTCTGACATATAGTAGTTTTTCAATATTTTGTTGTAGGAATGAATGAAAGAACGATGAATTGCAGTACTGCATTTTGATTAGAATTGCCTTTTCCAACATTTGCCAAAATCTAGGAGCAGGGAATTGGATGCATTAATTTCTCATTACCTTTTTTTTCCCTCCACTTCAAGCTGTTTACATAATCAGAAATCCCAGAGACATTATTATTTGTGGTTACTATCTCTTCAAAGCAATAAAATATGTCAAGAATCGAGAGTCATTTGAGCAATACTTTGAATATTTTCTCCAGGGAAATGGTGAGTCTGACTCAAAATAGGGGATCTGGGTGAAAAGTTAGAGATCTTGCCCTTCATATCATTGGTTGCAAAAATGATCTTAAACGTAACAATGATTGTGAGGATGGTGAAGGACCAGGCAGCATTTCGTTCTGTTGTACATAAGGTCTCTTTGAGTCAGAACTGACTCTATGGCATCTAACAACAACAATTAGGGCGCTTTTCTTGTTTGTTTGTTTGTTTTAAATTTGTTTTCTTTTCTTTTCCCTCTTTTTCCCTTTTTGTCTTTCTTGATTACTCAGTTTCTCATCTCTCTATATCTTCCTTCTCTTTCTGTTCCCTGAATACCTGGTGTTGTATACCTCTATGCCTTCTAGCCAGGCTGTACTGCAACACCTGAGAGTGGCTTCCCCAGACCTCATAGCTGCACCGGTGGGATCCCAGGGAACTTTGCTGTTCTTTAACCTTAATAAGTTTT
>NW_004445413.1:4866-6852 GCF_000243295.1 Trichechus manatus latirostris | reverse complement strand
AAGTAGGCTAAAAGTCCAAATTCAGGGCATCAGCTCCAGGGGAAGGCTTTCTCTCTCATCAATGTTCCCCAGGACTAGGAGCTTCTCTGCACAGGGACCCTGGGTCCAAAAGACGTGCTCTGCTCCGGGCACTGCTGTCTTGATGGTATGAGGTCCCCCTCATCTCTCCGCTCACTTCTGTCTTTCATTTCTCAAGAGATTGCCTCAGGACAAAATCCAGTCTTGTAGTTTGACTCCTGCCTCACTAACACAACTGCGGCCCATCCTCCTTCGTTAACATCATAGAGGCAGGATTTAAAATACATAGGAAAATCACACAATACTGGAAATCATGGCCCAGCCAAACTGATACACACATTTTTGGGGGGACATAATTCAGTCCATGACAGTCAGGTAACTCAGAAATACATGGATGCTCTCGAAACCCAGAGTCACTCACACCAAGACGTCCTGAGGGCATATGCATAAGGAGCTAATGCGTGTGGTTCCCCAAATCAATGCTGTGGAACTCGGGGAGATCAAGCACTACGTCTTCCTGAGCTAGCTGGCTGTGAATAGCTTCAAACTGAAGCAGGCTGTGAGGTCTAAGTTTTATTTCACTCCTTTTAATTCCCAAGTCCTAGTGTCTGAGTTCACCACTCTCTGGAAGGAAGAATAGAGCAAACAAGAGAGCCATATGACCAGGCCTACTCCTGGGAGAGAGAGACAGAGGAGAAAAGTGAATCCTCAATACGCATTGACTCCACAAATAATGTGCTAATCAGAGATCTGGAAACTGACCCAGCAGATCAGCCCCCTTCCACTCTACTCTACAAATATATTATTATATTTTTTTCTTTCAAGTTCTCCAGAAAACTTCAGATTGTTAGAACTGGAAAAGACCTCAAAGATCGCTTAGTTGAACCAATCAATTTTACAAAAGCAAAGACAAACAAAAATACTGTAACATATGCGCAGGGTCACACAGCTAGACAGTGGCAAAACAGCAGCTACAATCTAGGAATTCTCTTGAATCCCAGCATCATCCTGCACGACATGGTTTGGCAGTTCTTTTGTAAACTTGGTTGTTTTCATTTCTGCCACAATACTGAGGCATTTACTCTGTGTTTTGGAAAAAAAAAATAACATCGTAAACATCCATGAGTGTTAAGCAGTTTTGCACATCTCTAATACTGTGGTATCACTCTGAATGGATTCTGGAATAAATTATCAAATGTTGGTTAAGTGTGTTCTCTCAGGACTAAATATACAAATTCTCTGGTGGGGCCCAAATTGGGACATGTATTAATTAGTGAATAATGCAGTTTTATCCTGGATGTATCCCCCGGCTCCACAAACACTTTTCTATAAACAAAAATCCATGTTGCTGTTATTGTATTTCCATTCTGAAGTCTAAAAAAAGTTAGGCCACTGATCCCAAATAGACCTTCTAGACATCTGGTCCCTCAGCAGTTGTGTGGGTTAGCAGTGTTTAGCAGAAAGGATGGAGGGGGCCGAGGCCTGGTAGGGAATGTGGGTCCTCAAAGCCTACAGTTCTAGACGGTTTCACTTAGTCATTAGCTGCAAAGCAAACAAATCCTCATCTTGTTCCAATTGAGGGGCTAAGTGGGTAATATTTACATGTAAGGAAAGAGAAAAAGGGGCCACCCAGCAGGAGCACTTTCCTCTGTCCTGAATCCAGGTTGCCCTGTGTGATTTTGCACTGTTTCGATACAAAAATCAGAGCCTCATGTAATCAAGTCAGAGTAGGAGTGTTTAATATAATATGAAATTGATCTTGTTCAAACTCAAAAGATTTTGACATAATTGAATGGGTATGTTAGGCGAAGAAAACGTGGGGACTGCAGAGATCTGTGATATTCTCCAAAAATCTTCCTAACATCTTTACATGGACAAAGGGCAGTACCACAGCCACCCTCTGCTGTGACTTTTTGATTGACCTGTTTGATTCCTTTAGCAAGATTGTCCCCAGGGAAGGATGGGCCC
>NW_004445413.1:2544-3561 GCF_000243295.1 Trichechus manatus latirostris | reverse complement strand
GAGTCTGTTTCTTTATCTGGCTCTGGAGGGTGAGTTGTGCCCATGACATTGCCCTTGAACCTAGGTGACCCCGGAATAGACCAGAAAAAGACTGAACCCTAGATTGTTCATCTGTAAAATGCAGTAATAATGTTTGCCCTTCAGTGTTGTCCTGAAGATGAAGAAGCATATAGCAAGGTCTCCAGCACTTTTCTAAATTATTCCTTAAAAACATAGGATGGCCCTGTACTCTTCTCTCCTCTCTATCTACTATCATGGTTTCAGCTTGCTTCTTTGTGTGTGTCTCTCTAGTTTTACCTGTGCTGACCATCAACTCTATCTAGTTTTTTAATTCTCTAAGGGAGAGACTCCAACTGGTTAGTTATGCAGTGTGAAGCAACCCTTGGGGGGAGAGTTTTCCTGCCAGTATACTGTAAAGGTCATTGGCTGGTCAACCACTGATTTCAGTTTAGACCTAGATTTTCTTCCAATTGGTCATGGCCCTCAGGTAGGATGACATGGCCTAAAATTCAGTGACCCATGTGTGAGGGACTGAATCTCTTTCTCTTTTTTTTTTTTTAATAAAGTGATTATGTAACTAGCAGGTACTGAGATGTTGGTGCTCAATAAATGTTCGCTGAAAAAATAAATGTGAGGGAAATCCTTCACTGAGCTCACCATCATTGTTGAAAAACCTGGGAGAATAATAACTAGCAGAGCAGTGCTTTTCACACATTGATGGGCATTTAAATCACCTGTGGATCTTGATAAACTGCAGATTCTAACGTATCGTGGCTGGGGTGAGGCCTGAATTTCTTACTGGTTCACAGACTGCTCTTTGAGTACCACGGTGGCAGAGAACCAAATCATTGTCTTCTCCCCACATCCTTCCTTAGTCATCCACCTCTGTGCTAGCATCCCCCTGTTGTTGTTGTTGTTAGTTGCCATTGAGTTGATCGAGACTAATTGCGACCCCGCATGTGCAGAGCAGAACTGCTCCATAGGGTTTTCAAGGCTGTGACCTTTTGGAAGCAGATT